>NW_011365482.1:0-10000 GCF_000735185.1 Notothenia coriiceps | reverse complement strand
GATGTTAGATTTTAAAAGCCGTGCAGCCTAGCTAACAGCTAGCTTAGCGTTCACTTTTTAATCATGTTCCCTTGCACTTAAAAGTGTTGGAATATGTCACAAAAGAGGTGACATTTCAAGATTTGTCTGTAGAAGTCTCAATCGTTATGTTTTTTTAATGATTTTAGCTTGATGTGGTTATAATTAGTAATGTTAGCTTAACTTTTACCTCATGAGCAAAAGTAATTCGACACGTTTTTTCCCTCTTTTTATTTTTTTTAAATGTGCTTGATTTAAAGATTTGAGAGCCTGGTTTTTGATTATAGTTTTTTTCATTTTGAGATACTATATGAATATTTTGGACCCAAAATCACATAAAAACGTGACATTACCTCACCCCCTCCCTGGTAAAAGACAATACATCACTGTTTGTCATCCCAAATCTATATGTAAAATATTTAATATTTTGGGAATGTCATCATTTGATGCAACACAATATAAAAAAAGTATATTTTGACCATCCAGAACATTTAAAAAACCTCTTCAGTTCATTTCTATCTCCCTTTGACCAGTCTATTTGTCTGTATTGCTTAATGTATAATATATAATACATATTCAATAACATCCTTAAGATGATTTGGGCTTCAACTGTTAAACTGAAGCAGGGTGTGTTTGTTGACAGCTCTGTTTCTCCTGGTTTATTATTTGACTTTTGATCATTCACCACATTATTTATACATTTCTTCCTAGTGTTGCAAGAGTCAAAACTATAAGGAGACCATACAAACAAAAACAACCGTAAACAGATGATTAACACGGAAAGAATGAGGCTGCACTTCTCCAGTCATCTTCCTCCATGCTGGGGGGAAACAAAAAGAAGAAAAATCCTCACTTGACGTCTGTGTTCAAAAACATTTTCACAAAGCGAGAGTTGAAATGAGAGACGAGGCGGAAGGAGAGAGAACGTCCATAAATACATGAAAGAAAAACCTCAGCTCCCTGTGTTGCGGCCCGGAGAGTAATCATAGATTATTAACATTTATATTGAAAGATGAAGCCCCATTAGAAAGCAGCTGGTAAATTACATTTGGTTAGGCCTGTGTGTGTGTTTCTGTGCAACAACAACAAAAAGTGTCTGGTTTATTGCAACATGGCAGACATAGCTCATTTTAGCAAGTCAATATCTCCCGAGGGTAATTTACATGGGAGTATTTATGAGGCTGAATTCGCCATCTCAGTACAGTTGTCGGGGCCAACTGAGAAACCGTCTGCTGACATGAATGTGAACAGAGACGTCTTGTTGTGTCTCTGAGCGTGGAGCTGATGATTGTGTGTGTACTTTTTCATGTCAGTCAGTAGCAGTGTCCCTGTAGACGTCTCGCAGGGTCCTGGAGGCCTTTTGATGTCGCTGTACCGTAGCACATAGCATGCTATATGTTCTCAGGTGACTTAGTAATTGCTTTGATGCAGAGCTGCTTTAATTTGCAGCGAGGATGTGCAGTCCTTTTACGGGAAGACGAGAAATACTTTGGTGGGAATTAATAAGCATTTGCTTCCTCCTACTCCCTTTCGGACACATATGATTTTTTTTTAAATTATTATTATTAATATGAAGACTTTTTGTATCATGAATGTGGATAAATACTGTATTTTAACAATACGGTATTCTGTTTCTCACATTTTTTATTTTGTTATTTTTTTAATCTGTTCGAAATAAAGATTGAAATGAAATGAATACTTAATAATATCGTATTACTTACAGGTCTCGCTAATTTCTCTGCCAGTAATATGCTACCATAACAAACCTGTCACACATCATTAATTTACTTCTAACTCACTGTATTTACAATATTAGTGGTGACAGTGGCATGTAAAATAAGCTACACGATCATCTTTGTGTTGCATTAGAGTTAATTCATTAGAAAGTGGATTACATTTCATTTAGCTGAGGCTTTTATCCAAAGAGACTTACAATAAGTGCATTTGACCAAGAAGATACAAACTTGAAGAAAACAGAATCATAAATACATCAGGTTTCATAGAGCCAAAACATTTCAAGTGCTACTCAACTGGCTTTAGATAAGCCATGCAGGGTTTTTATGTGATTTTATGCGGTGAAGTTGCGAAATATGCGGAGAGTTGCGAAATATGCAAAATATGCGGGAAAAAGAATAACAATTTTTTTAAATATTGGGGTCTTATTTATTCTCTCTCACACACAACCTGCCACTAACGTTAAACCCCTTTACTATTCAATTAAACACATTCAATGTTTATTTATTGTAAAAGCAATCGGGCTATTTTAATCTCACACACACACACACACACACACCCCACACACACACGCACACACACACTTCTCCGCCTCATTCTGTTTTCATTTACTCGTTCGTTATCTGACCAGCTTCAATCTTGTAGGCTGCTCACTTCGTTTCTTGTAGCCCTCGAAAGGGTTTTGGAGGTTGATGCCTCGCGGAACGTGAGTTGTTCGGCTTTCTTGTCCGCAGCAGCAGAAAGCATTTTCGAATGTTTGAATGAATCAAAGTGGGTCGTCACCGTCGATTTTCTCTTATGATCCAACACACAGTTGCACGGGGTGCAGAATAGTTTCCCCCCACTTTTTGCCCGGTCTTTAGTAGAAATGTTCGTTGGTAAATGAGATGGATTAGATTTTTTCATCTTGGTGTTTTCTCTATCGTGTGAGCTCCACACGTTCACTCTATACAGTGTTGTTTACATTCTGTGATGCACGAGCTGATGACGTCACGTCAAGACAAGTTAACTTTTTTTTTTCTCAACTTTGTGTGGAAAAATGCGGGGATTATGCGGCCTTTTAAAAATCTGCGCCATTTTGCTGATTATGCGGTAAATTCTGCGATCGCAGAATCGCGTTTTTCTGGAGGGTCTACCTTACAGTCTGGTGCGACCAGTAGCTTATGGTAGCTAATGTTAATGAATGTTAGATGTCGTTGTTGTTACTAATAATAATAATAATCCATTTATTTTATATAGGCGCCTTTCAAGGCTCTCAAGGTCGCCGTACAAACACAAACAAAAAACAAGATACACAATACATAAGAAACGTAAACAAGACAATGCAGTAAATAAAAAATAAAATAATAATAAGATAATATGTTGTTAGCTATCTGCCAGTTTGCTGACTGTATAACTCTATACTGGGCCACTTGCAAACACTATGTTTTAACATTATCTTGTATTTGTCACTAAGGCCATTGTTAAGCTAATATAGTAGCCACCTTTTTGCTTTAAAGCGCAGTTAGCTGTTGTGTTAAGTTGCAATCATTATTTTAATGCAGACGTTTCAGTCCTGAAACACATATAAAGTGATTTTAAAGCATTCAGGCTGCTGAAAACTGAGAGATAAAAGAGAACAAAGTAGAAGTTGATAGGGGCAGAGGGGAATCACATAGCGCTGTGTTTCAGCATGGGTTAGTTACTATCATCGATTATTAACAGCAGAAAATGAAAGGAACAATAAAGCTGTCTTGAAGTGCCCCATGAAATCCAAAATGTGTCAGCTCCTCTGTCACGGACCTTTCCATTCCTTCAGATGCTCTGCGGCTGTCAAGTGCATTAACTCAGGGCACACAGAATGCAGTGATGGAGGATGAGTTAACTACACTGCATTTCTCTGGAGGAAGTTGGGCGTGCAGAGAGCAGAGTTGCTGACAGACCTTGTCACCTCTGCTGCTAAACTGCAGACAGCAGTAAGCTTTTAACAAAATTCAATAATTATCCCAACAGCCTGGCTCGGCTTGTCCTCTGCCCCAGTCTGGCTGTCAATCACTCTAATTACTCTTGTTGTAAAACCCATCAACCACCAACCGAGTCCCCACACCAGGGCCCAGAAACATCCAATAGCTCTAACAGGAGCAATGTCTGGGAACATGCGATTTCTTCAGCTCCGCTCATGGAAAACATGGTGGTGTTGCATCAGTGAGTTAGTGGGTATGTGTGTAGCATATTCTGAGAAATGTCTCCATTGGTATCTTCCCTTACATCTCTTGTTAAAGTCAAATGAAATGGTCAAAGACTTTATTGACCATATTTTGACAAACAAGTGATAGAACGAACACTTAATCGTAGTAGGAGGCAAACACGCTTCTTCTAGGCAATTTTTAAACCAATCAAAAACAGTGTTTACTAGGATGACTGGATTAGACAATTTCTCACACACACACACACACACACACACACACACACACACACACACACACACACACACACACACACACACACACACACACAGTTGCCATCTGTGCTTCTAACTAATCAGAAAAGTGTGTGTGTGTGTGTGTGTGTGTGTGTGTGTGTGTGTGATGTGATGTTGTACTCACACTTGTCACAGTTGTTTGCCACACTGTGTTTCACGTGCAGCTTTAACTGTAGGTGTGTGTGTGTGTGTGTGTGTGTGTGTGTGTGTGTGTGTGAGAGAGTGTGAGTATGAGTGTGTGGTCTCACCTTCTATTTTAAATGTCATTCCTGTGCTACGTCTCAATCACCACATTGTGATTCAACTGGTGATGGCTTCCACCTGCAGTTTGAGGGCAACACATTGCTCTGTGGGGGTGTGTGTGTGTGTGTGTGTGTGTGTGTGTGTGTGTGTGTGTGTGTGTGTGTGTGTGTGTGTGTGTGTGTGTGTGTGTGTGTGTGTGTGTGTGTGTGTGTGTGTGTGTGTGTGTGTGTGTTATTAACTAAACAGATGCAGCTATTCCTCTCTGCATCACCTCCATGCATACATGTATGGTAAGGTGGTTATTCACCGTGTCTCGAACAGTGAAGGAGGCAGAAGCTCTCGTGTGTGTGTGTGTGTGTGTGTGTGTGTGTGTGTGTGTGTGTGTGTGTGTGTTTGTTTGTGCATGTCTGAGTGTGTTCGTCTCATCTTTGTTTTCATATGTGGCTTGCATGTAAAGCAGGACAAAAGGAGAAATATCTTTGAAGTATCTGTGTGTGTGATTTTGTGTTTTTTTATGAATACATTGCTTCGGTTGAAGGATAGCTCTGAGTGATTTTGTGCCACCGTACCTGAGAGTCAAGTTCCAATCTGCATACATGAATGCTAACAGCTGCATTTGACTGAAGCATCCTCAGGGGCTATAGTGCCACATGTGTGATACATATAAGCTATTCCTTAGACTGAAACCATTTCTGTTTTGAATAAAAACATCAAATGGAGAAGAAAAAGTTTTTTGAGGGCCTAAAGTCACATGTCACTCAAAATAATCTGATTTTGTAGAGTTTCGTTTGCTTTGGCTTCACTCAGCAGGTCAGACCACAGGAGCTTCAAAGTGTGTTTCTTTATCCTCCACACTGTGTGGGAGGTTGCTGTCACAGGATTTCCTCAAAAGCATAGTGGGAAAAATGACACCAAATCACAGCATTTGCACAGATGGAGTGAGAGAGAAGAAAGGGGAAGAGATACAGACGGCAGGCTGCGATGGAAACGTACGTGAATAAAATTAAAATAAACAGAAACAAAATGACTTATTATGAAGTGCTTTCTGAAGGGGACTCAACAGAAGAACAGCACTACAGTTGGTTTTAACTGTAAAGGTTACGCACTAACATTTCTAGGGAATTCAGGCGAGGATGCAAATGGTGAGACAAACCACATTGAAGCAAATACCCCGTCCCTCTAGAGATGTTATATTCAAAAGCTCGTGTCAGAGTGAGTGGTTGTCTCTCATCTTGATACCTTGTGGAGATGCAGCCTTAACAATTGTTTTTACACAACACCAATACAGTCATACGGAGCATGTTGGGAATCAGCTGATCTGCTGTTTTGCTACTGATTTCTTTTAATAATAAAGCATGCTTCAGTCTGCTTTAAGGAATATTTTACAATGTTGCCATTTGTATTTCTTTGAAAGATCAATGACACCAATTGGGAGGGGGGGGACATGTTATCCATCCCAGGTGTTTCACATCAATCAAAACGCTTCCATATTTACATGGTTACCTATACATAAAGACATTATATACAATTCAAGGTATATTAATGCTAGTTTCATCATGTTACAGAAACCTCAGGAATACTGGTGCCTTATTATTATTATTATTATTATTATTATTATTATTATTATTATTATTATGGTATTAACTTCCCAAAAAAACGATTGGAGCATTTGCTGATCTGTTTCTCTTGTCAGTCATAATCATCAATAGCGTTTTTCATAATTATCTATGTCTTGATATCACAGTAATGCGGCAGTATTATGGCTAACATCACAATATTGTGGCAGTATAATTGTTAATATCTCAGTATTGTGGCAGTATAATGGTTAATATATAAGTATTACAGCAGCATTATGGGTAAAATCACAGTATTGTATTTATGGGTAAAATCACAGTATCGTGGCAGTGTTATGGTCCTAGTAATCTGACAAAGGTTGCACCAGTGATAGAGCAAACATTTGGCCAATTTAAAAGCGGCCATAGTGTCCTTTATGAATTGAAATGCATGACTCTGTTCTGTGAGGGCTGTTGTTCTGTCTCCACTGGAGTGTGACTGGATTTAAAGCAGGGTTTGAAAAAGCAGTGGATTAATTCATCCTGTTCCTCGGCTACAGTATCCCCGAACCCATTAAACCACACCTCAATACCGAATAAAGTCTAAGTGTTTCAGAGATTTTATTTTGTTGGCTTGGGGTAATCTCACAGCCTTTAATTAAAAGTTACCAAGTGATTGAACGCCTGCACACATGCACTCCCAAACTAACACCCAGATTCAATGGTTGCTGTTCCTTGACAGAGGCCATTTGCTAAATCCAAATACTATTCATTAATTTCTTCATTTGTTTCTTTGGTGGCTGGGCAACATGCTGTTAATCGCCTCTTTGGTTTCTTCCAGCAGATAAAACCTCCAAATATCTAAATATCATTCCCTTTATCTTATTGAGATGAATCTATATCTCAAAGGGCTGCTTATATTAAGTTATTATAAGTCTTTGCACATTTTAATATCTAAAACATGACCATTTTCTAAAATATTTCATAACATTTTAATCTTGTAACACATTTATCATCAATTTCTACATTGTGTTATTCTAGGGCTGAAACTAAATCATCAATAAGTGAATTGATCATTTAATCTTATACATGTAACCAATTAAATGGCAGAAAATAAGGACTCCTATTATTGGCTGTTGGCTTGTTTATTCAACCGTCCTGAACCAAAGACTTTCCACTAAATCTCGATGAATCTACGCTCTGCTCTGACTTATTAAAAACATCCATTAAACATTGAAGAACACAAGTTAAGAGACTAGGGAATGACAATAAACCTCATGGTGGATTCACAATGTCTACGGCATCACCACCCATACTTGTCAACCCTCCCGATTTTCGCGGGAGACTCCCGATTTCATTGCCCTCTCCCGGTTTCCTCCCGGGGTCATATTTCTCCCGATTTCTGACAAAATCAGATTTACACACGACTGTTTCCACTCGGACTTTAATATAGCGACACCATTGTTTGGTTTCCATGGTAACACGTCTCTTTAGTAGCGCACGCAACTCAAAGTCTGAGAGGGTGAGGCAGATAGTCACAGNAAATGTAGTATTAATGGGTTCTTATAAAGAAAGTATATATGGGCCGTTCAGCACCGTAACGTTCATGATATCATTTCTCCGTCATAATCGTTTGTGTCCGTGAACGGCCCATATATACTTTCTTTATAAGAACCCATTAATACTACATTTTGAAGCGTTGCAACTGATTGTTTTGACGTATATACCAACATTAAAAGGTAGGGTAGGTAAGAATGGAGAAACCAGCTCGAGTGCACAAGAATTTGAAAGTACACAACCGGAAAAAATGCCTCTTCCTTCAGACTTCCTTACAGAGCCCCTCCTCCAACACACACGGACGTGCACATGACCAATGAGGGCACGAGATAAGTTTGTGCACAGATGGAAGGCTGACAGGCAGGTAGGCCATCCAGTTATTTTAGCCGGGAAGCTAAAATGATTGGTCGTGCTTTTTACAGTACCACGGCTTCCACAGATGACATTTTTTAATATATTTATTGTCAAAACACTTAATGTATTCATTGGTATCGGGATGTTAAGAGCATTCCATGGAATATAACAACAAGTGTGTCTGAAGTGAATTACCTACCCCACCTTTAAATATCAAATGATTACAAGGTGAGGGTTGAAATAATTCAAATGGCACCCACACCTTTTTACAACGATAATTTATATCATGCAACAACATCCTTGCCTGTACCTCAAACTGTATTGGTTAAAAACCCCATCGTTCCCATGTAAACCCTAAAGACAAATTTTTTCCATAACGTGAATACGGGAGCTATCTCCCTCCAATTTATTTTCCATTTCTCAGAGTCTGAGCGAGGTTATAATAGCTCGGTAAAGAGCCACATTAGCAGGATGTGGCGCGACAAAGCTATGGATTAATACTCTCTGATCCCTCGCTGTCAAACCCATTAAAATGTATGCAATTCAGTTTTATCTCCGGCGCCATGCTTGTCTGTCTACTCCACATGGAGGAGACGGAGTTAAATATTACTCTGAATGTATCAGTGCCTCATTTGTTGTGTTTAATGACTCACCAAGACTTTTTTCTTTCCCACTCTTTTCCTCCTCCTCTTCCTCTCCACTCTCCGTGAAAATAAAGATAAGGCATGCCTATCATTCCTCCGAGCCTGTCAATCATAATTTGCAGCTGAAATTACATTCCCCCCGCATCGCTGTGTGGAGGGCAGGCTGCCTTCAAGTCTACCTCAAGATATTCTGCTTCTAGTATTACATTTTATTTTCCACGGAGTAGGCAGTCCCCCACCTGTTTTATCTCATTATAAAATACTTTTGTCAAATGCATGTCTGCCCACCGCTTGTGAAATGTTTATGTCACCAAAAATATATAAAATGCTGTCAGAAGTTTGATATATGAAGTTGGTGTTCATATAGAAAGTTAGCAGATTGTGGCTATTTATACTATATTTGTTAGTAATGTTAGTTGAAAAAAAATCATAATTGTAATGAGACTTTTGTTTAAGATGCCACATAATGCATTCATTCATGTGATTTATTTTCAGGTGTAAACACTGAAATCATCCACACATTCATCTGTTAGCCATGTATGACATAAGCTAAGTCTGTACTAGTGCAAATCAGATTTCCTCTACAGTCAGATGTAATAGAAAACGATCTATACAAACATACAGACATGCAGTCTCTGAGAGTGCTTACTGTGGTCTAAATGAAAACCACACACTGGCCGTTTCTCAATCGCGAGGAAACTGGCTTCCAAGCCAATATTTCAAGGATGCTACATCATCGAGTGCCGCAGAAGGACTGTTCCAATCTCCAGCATAGTTGGAATTCCACCGAGGCCGCGTCCTTGGTTTGGGGGAAATTTCGAGGCTGCACAGGGGTAGACTTCGCGTCCTTCAAATCCCCACAATGCTTTGCGCACGGACCAATTTCAAAAACCCTTGCGGAGAATGGCTGAACCGACGCAGCACACATTTAAATGTGAGTATGTAGTGGCGTAGAACATGTGTTGGTAAATATGTTACTTTGTTTGTTATCACCAAAAATGTGTTCCGTGAAAGTAAAGCAAGTTTATAATTAGATAGACATCGTGAGTTATTTATTTTCGTTACAGTTTATGTTGAAACCGTTAGAGAGAGTGGCACACTTGTTAGCCTGTTCCATTCTTCTTTGTTTTCCGAAGCCGTGGCTTGGAAGTATACTTGCTTCGTTTCTGAAGGAAGTGACTTGGAAGTATGCGACTACCAAGCCAGTATCCTCGCGATTGAGAAACGGCCACTGCCTGGAAGAAACATTTCAGCTGCATTGACTGATACTGCAGAAACATATGTATTGTGCACAATTTGACTCTAAATCACAGCCAATATGGAGTTAGAGAGTTTTCCTTGTGGCTGTTTTTTGGCTGTTTTTTATTAATGTATAAAGCCATTTTAGGTAAGCTTCCAACTGTACATATGTGCCAGATTTGCTCCAGTTTGTGATT
>NW_011365481.1:0-5344 GCF_000735185.1 Notothenia coriiceps | reverse complement strand
GAAGAGACATGAAGAAGAGACATGGAGAAGAGGGGACACATGCTGATGTAGAGGAGACATGAAGAAGAGGGGACACATGTTGATGTAGAAGAGACATGAAGAAGAGGGGACACATGTTGATGTAGAAGAGACATGAAGAAGAGGGGACATATGTTGATGTAGAAGAGACATGAAGAAGAGGGGACACATGTTGATGTAGAAGAGACATGAAGAAGAGACATGGAGAAGAGGGGACACATGCTGATGTAGAAGAGACATGAAGAAGAGGGGACACATGTTGATGTAGAAGAGACATGAAGAAGAGGGGACATATGTTGATGTAGAAGAGACATGAAGAAGAGGGCACACACGTTGACATGAAGAAGAGACATGAAGAAGAGGGGACACATGTTGATGTAGAAGAGACATGAAGAAGAGGGGACACATGTTGATGTAGAAGAGACATGAAGAAGAGGGGACATATGTTGATGTAGAAGAGACATGAAGAAGAGGGGACACATGTTGATGTAGAAGAGACATGAAGAAGAGGGGACACATGTTGATGTAGAAGAGACATGAAGAAGAGACATGAAGAAGAGGGGACACATGTTGATGTAGAAGAGACATGAAGAAGAGGGGACACATGTTGATGTAGAAGAGACATGAAGAAGAGGGGACACATGTTGATGTAGAAGAGACATGAAGAAGTGGATTTTGCATAATAGGTGACTATACAGATAAACTAACCTTGAACCTTAATAGAAAGAATGCAGGTCTGCTATAGAGTCCTGTGGTGCGTTCAGGGTCAGTGCGTACCTGCGATGCAGCCGTGGGACTGTTGAACATGGTGGAACCAGAGGGACGGCAGGAACAGCATCTCTCCCGCCTTCACGCTGCAGCGGACCGGCTGAGCGCTGCCGTACTGAGGGAACCGGTCCAGGTCCGGGTCGAGAGGGTCCAGAGGGATCCACGGGACCTGAGAGTAAGTTAAGTTTATTGACTTTACAACAAATATACTTCCACCAAAACCTGCCTGAACTGTCAGTCCCAATTAAATAATATATATACAAATCTTTACTGTTGAAAATCGCTTTTTAAGTCCTTTCAAAAATATATGACATAGTTACATAGTTATTTGAGATATTCTAAAATAAAAATCTCCTAAAGATTTAAAATATATATATTACGTTTCCACTTCAACCCGGTGTGTTTGTCTTCTCTCACTTTGCTCGTAAACAAAGATAGGGGTCGTTAAACGTTAAAGTAATGTGTAAAGTAACGATAGCTAGTATGGAGCTCCTGTGCAGTCACTGTGAAAGTCCCATAGAGAGACAAGCCAAAGGGTATAAAAGGAAGTCTTTATTGACATTAATCGATTTAAAGAGCGCAGAGAAACTCCTCTGACGGGGTTAAACCCACGTTCTTCTGACCCGAGCTCCACCAACAATGCAACATGTATAATAGAATTAAAAAATACAAATAAAAAAATGGGGCAAGAAGTACAGAAACTCGTGATATTTACAGACACCTGAACGCACCTTCTCAGAGTCGCTTTGGTCGACGACCTCAAACTCCCCGTCGTCTCGCTGATGGTAAACAGCCGGCTGGTACATCCCTGATAGAGACCACAGTTACTATGGTTACTGTAGGTTGTACACAGTGGTTACTATACTTGGAGGGGGTTACTATGGTTACCATAGGGGATGAAGGGTCGGTCTGTGGGCGGCAGCAAGATGAAGTTTTTCTCTCCAGAAATCACACAGTACAGATTCTCATAGTGATCTTTGTGCACTGAAAAGAGAATACAAAATACAGATATTTATATATATTTTTTCATATTTATGTATATGTTAAGCTATACCTAAAGTGGGGTGTTGTGTTCAGGTCTTACTGGACGTTACGGCGCTCGCTTCTCCAAGCCAGAAATTCACTGCATCTGGTAACTTTCCTAAAAGATAAAATATGTATGAAGTTGAAGGAATAATTTGTGATGATGATTCTCCATAAACAGTGATGCACCAACATCTATGTATTACTTTGAAACATTATCATCTGTATAAAACTACAGGTATGACTGGAGTCACATTAAACATTAAAATGGTAGTTGGATTACATGAGCTCAGTTTTAACCACGCAGGCCACCATCTGCGTAAACAACATGGTGTAATAGAGAGAAAAACTAAGCAAAATTTGTTTTTCAAAACTTTCACATAAATACTTAAACACAGAACAAATGTAATAATTTAAAACGTATAAAAAGTATGACTTAAAAAAAAAGGAAATCTCTATTGTTGTAGTTCTCCTCCAGGCCGCCGGCGGCAGCACTGAGCTCACTGCGTAAAGCCGGCGCCATCTTCGATTCTACACAAACTTTACTTCACCTGAATAAGTTCAGTTTGATAACTTTACAACAACTATACTTCCACCGAAACCCGCCTGAACTGTCACTTATAAGTTTCCATTTCAAACCGGCGGATTTGTTTTGTCTAATTTCGCTCTTAGAAAAAGATAGGGGTCGTTAAACGTTAAAGTACCGTGTAAAGTAACGATAGCTAGCATGGAGCTCCTGTGCAGTCACTGCGAAAGTCCCATAGAGAGACAAGCCAAAGGGTATAAAAGGAAGTCTTTATTGACATTAATCGATTTGAAGAGCGCAGAGAAACTCTTCCCGGGTTTAAACCCCCGTGAGGCGTTTCTATGTTTCTCTTGTGTCCGTCAGGTGTACCAGAAAACTAAGAAAAACGGTAAAAGGCGTGTTTTTGTGGACCCAAACGCCCCCTCTTGTGCGGCTCCTTCAACCCGGCCTGCCTCCTCTATTCCGGGGGAACCGCCGCCTCTGAAGAAGCTCAGGAAAAGACTCAAAACTCAGATGAACGAGCACGACTATGCGACCCAGGACAAGGACCCCGGATCCCGTAGACCTCCGGCGGCCAGACGCCTCCGCCGAGGGCCGGTGTCCCAGGTACAGTGGTTAAAAATAATTAATAATTAAGATTACATATAATTATATTTGCTAATATCCAGCAGCAGTAGCCTACATACAGTCAGTAAATTAAAATGAGCTCCATCTTTACCAGCTGTGAGGGAGATATTAATACATCAATAATCAAAATTCTGTCATTTAATATGTTTGTGAAATTACTTTAGCCTACTGTAGTTGAGTACACATTTGAGGTACTTGTGCTTTACCCCAGTATTTTCATTTTATAACACGAATACTTCTACTTTACTATTTTTTGGGAGCCAATGTTGTACTTTATACTCTACTGTATTGTGTTATAACAGATTTTTACTTTTATACATTTATATTTTTGACAAACAATAATTAGGAAGAACTTAAAAAAATATGATTATTAGGTATAGATGAAACTATCCAACATTATATCTATGTAACTATAATAATCAGTGGGTTAGCAGAAAAGTTATTTGGCTGCAATTTTGCTAAGAAATGTTTTGTTAAAAATAAAATATATTCCACAACTTCTTAAATGAGAAGATTTATTTAAAAATATTGAAATATTCTTTTTAGTTTTTCCCCTTAAATACTTCTACTTAAGTACCATTCTCGGTGCAGTTCTTTCACTTGATATTGAGTATGTTCACAGAGTGTGGTATGAGTACTTTTACTCAAGTGAAGGATCTAAATCCTGTTCCACCTGTGCTCAGGTGAGTGGGTTCCTGAGGAGGAGGAACTTCAGCTCCGCTCTGAACCGCCTGCTGCAGGAGTCCGGCTTCAGAGAGGCTCTCATCAAAGTGTGCGGGAAAATTATTTCTAACGAGGTGAGACGAGGTTATAAAATGTATTTATTAAAACAGGTTAAAGTTACAGGGACTGAACATGAGGTTCTTACATTGCTTTAAACAACAGGGTTTCACCATCAAGAAATCACCGTTCTCAGAATTCTGAAAAAAACCTCAAATTAATCTGATTTATGAAAAAACGTACTAGAAATGTGACTTGTGAAGACGTTTATTTTATGGTTTTACCTTTTTTTTCTTTTTTAATATGATTAGTTTTGTGAAAATTCAGCGGTTTCTTTAAAAAACTATAATTTCAAGTTCCATTTCATGAGACCCAATGACCCAAATCTATGCAGAATTGCACACCGGTCACAGAGGAGACACCTGTTTTATAGGTTTTAACGTTTTTTATAGTCTGTTTTAATGTATTTTATTTAAGCGTAAACAGATGGTGAACGACCTGGAGGGGCCGTTCAGAAAGCCCTTCAGCCCTGAGAACCTGTCTGCCTTCAGCTGGGATCAGACTACTTCCTGGGCCGAGGGTAAGGCTCCTCTGACTGTAGCCTGCCTCCGGTCCATGTTCCCCCCCGCCAAAAAGATCCAGAAACTGACCGTCAACTACAGTCCTGGGAACAAACCACGGTGGGTCTAAACTGTTACTCTTTAAGGATATCATGGACATACTTTACTACAGGGGTGTTCAACTCAATTTCATCGCGGGCCAGATTAGCATTATGGTTGCACTCAAAGGGCTGGTTGTAAATGTAAGACTATATATATATATATATGTATATATATAAAATAATATATTTTATTACATTATTGCCTCTGCATTGGATTATTATCGGATAGGGTAATAACTTCATAATTAACTACGTCTGAAAGCAGAAGTCTAGCGCAAATAATTGCAAGTCTCTGCAGCGCGCATGTCATGAAATGAGATGCATTGTGGGACATGTAGTTTATGGACAATGTGCTTCTGTAAAGCGGCATGTAACCGTATAATAAACGTATTATATTCTTTCAGAGCTCTTGCGGGCCACATTAAATGAAGTCGGGCTATGAGTCCAACACCGCTGCTTAACTATGACTTTTATACATGATATTTGCAACACCAGTGTAACCTCTCCTCAAGGTTTCTTCCATTGTTCCCCATTAACTGTGGGTTAAAGTTTTTCCTTGTACGATGTGAGGGTATAAGGAAAGAGGGTGTCGTATTGTTGTATTGATATTCTGTACAAACTGTGAAGTCCACTATGATAAATGTGATATTGGGCTAAATAAACATTGATTGATTGATTGATTGACAGTGTATGATGATTGCTCTTCTTGCAGGCGGATGACGGAGGAGGAGGTGAAGCAGATGTTGGAGCGCAGGATCTGCCTCCTCCTGTCCGTGCCTCTCTACACCAGCTCCCTCAGGTCCTGCTTCCTGCAGACGGCCTTCAGCGTGGAGATGCTGCGTCACCGCTGCCCCGTCACAATCTTCTCCGTCACCAACAGCCTCGGCCTCTCGATGTCCAAAACCACCGCCAGGATCCACGTCCGGAAACTCGCAGAGGAGCACGAGCGAACGGTGAAGCGGTGGAGAGACGAAATCCAGGTGAGGGGAGCGGGGAGGGGG
>NW_011365480.1:0-6036 GCF_000735185.1 Notothenia coriiceps | reverse complement strand
TGTGCCTGTTTGGGACTATTTTGGGTTTACTCGTCGCCAGTGACTTCATCCAGCACAACGAGAGACAGAGGCACTTCTTTGGGAATGTTTAAGACGGGGTGAGTGAGTGTTGACATTTTTTAATCCTATGCAACTGGTTGATGGTTTTGTAGTGGAGGTCGGACGGTTTTAAAAACGAAAGCATTAACGTGCTAAACATTCACGCGAGTAATCCAATGAATCAAATGGAAATAAGGTTTTTAACACATGCACGGAATAATATTGCCAAACTAGTTAGTGAATATAGCAAACTTTATTCAATAAGTCAAGTATTTACTCCCGGAAAATGTTTATGTATGATGATATATTGTTAACTTAGATCACAATGGAAACAACGTCGGACATCTACAAACGCGTCCTGTATCCGATCTCAAAATGTGCCATTTGCACAATGTGTCATGTATGCAGCCCTTGTTTTGCACTTGCGCGCATGTCGCGGCACTTTGCGAGCGTCTACCGGCTCGGGCTGCATTTTACACCGAACATATAATATACCATTCGAAACATCTATTTGCCGCCGAACGCCACCTCGCTCAAGTCGACCCAAGTCATACCGTCATATACCGTATACCACGGTATGATGTCAGCAAGGTATGACGGTATGAAAAAAATGATACCACCCAAGCCTACCACCCGCCACACACCACGACATATTTTAGCTCTGGTTAGCTCATATGACATATTCAAGTTAAAAACAGCAGCCACAGTGAAAACACTCACACTGAGCACACCCAGCTACAGGAACTGACAAATAACCTGTGTGACCAAAACCATCAACAGGCAGCAGAATGCCCCTCTCACACACCAGCTTTAGCATGAAAAAAAAAAGCCAGTTTATTAGAAACAGTATTATCGGACCCTATTTCGTCACTGGTGTCAGGGTAAGATCGTCCATCCATCATCCTCAAGAATTTTGCATTATTTAAAATCCACACACCTAACATGATTTTTAATGCAGATAGCAGAATATACAGTGCTCAGTGTGTGGAATCCTGCTTATGAACACAAAAACAACATATGTTGCTTTTAAGCCTTCTGCTGTTTTTTTTTACTTCCCTGTATGCATCTTGCTAATGACATTGTTCAGAAAACCTTCTAGGAGCGTGTTATTTCAATATACTGTATTCCACAATCATCACTACCGTCAGCAGTCGCCTGAAATAACGTCATGAATCTACTAAAATTTGAATAAAACAAAGTGTATTGTTTATAGAAAGCAGCCAGTGTGTGTTGAAATCAAAAAGAAGGCAGAGTTGGGAGGTTGGGCGCGGCAGGGAAATGCCAATCACCAGTCCAGATTGCCTGTTCAGTCCAAACACATCACTACAACCATTTTCCATTTTCAAAATTGTTGGAGATTTAGTGTTAGCTGATCGCCTAATCTTTGAATTGCAGGCAAACAGATTTTCCTTCAAACCATAAGAATGTTATCCATGATGCAGGCAGTGAGTTAAGCCAGGCTCAGACTACCGGAGTTTAAATCCAAACCCATTTAGAAAGTTACCAGGTTTGCACACATGAGGAGAAACTCCACAGATGTTATCCTAATCTCGAACTAATGGCACTTTATACAATACAGGATATTATAAAGATTATTGTGAATGATCAGCAATGCATGACCATGTGATCTTGTATGATCTCATGGGGAAGCCGATGGAAACAAGATGGAGACTGACGTGGTTCAATAGTCTGTTTTAGAAATACTTTGTAGAGAAAAAACAAAAGCAGAATGCTGTACGAGTCTCCATGAGAAAATCTGCCAGCTAACGTTACCCTCAATGGCTATTATGTTTGCCGCTGCTTGGCAACACTGTTGGCTGCTCTAACTTGTCTCTATCGTTGGCTATTGTGGTCTTCAACCGAAATATTTACATAGTAGATATACATGTATTTATAGGTAATAGTTATAAAATATAAGATTCTTGATTTATAATTTTAAGGAAATTATGGTATTGTAATTCCTACAGCTGCAACTTTGCTTTTTTGTCCCACAATTGTCCCAATGATCACCTTATCTATAAAAACAAATAAAAGTCATCTGATATGATCACAAGAAACCAGTAAAAGTACATTTTATAGGAGAAGTTGTTTGTTGGCAACCTCAGATTTACTGAAATGGCTAGTATGTTGAATGTTGCTTGGCAATACTGTCAGCTGCGCTTAAATGTCTCTATCATTGGCTATTGTGGACCTCAACTTAATACCAACATTATATTTCTCCGGCTCACTTATTATATACACAATCTATTGTTATAAAGCTTCCAGTGAGCCGAATAACTGCCAAAAATAGATCTGCATAATTTTCATTATCAATTACAAGATTTACAAAGGTTTGTATTTACCACCCCTCTTTGAGAACAAGGCTAGCAGACGGGGCTGTAATCAGAAGGAAGGATAGTATAAATTGAACCTTAATCTACTTCCAGTATCCATCCTTGATTTAACTACAGGCTCTGGGAAACAGGGGGATTATTATCTCTAGCAACTTAAACAATATTCTGCCACCAGTGATTTGACTCAATGAGATGCAGAGATACGTAGAATTGTGAGGTACAATTTCAAACACATGAGCAAATCCTTAAAAAGTGCAGCTAGAACTACAAAGAAACTACAGCTAATTCAATACTCCGCTGCCAGGCTTTTAAGAAAAAAGAGAGCATATTACTTTTTCATTGGCTTTCCATATCTTTTAGAATTTATTTAAAAATCCTTATTCTGGTTTACAAAGCGAATGGTCTGTCTGGCACCTTCATATCTCCGCTGTTTTATGCCTTTGGACAAGCCCTAACCACCCGAGCCGGAATAACACCCTACCAGGAAATATTAGAAGGGCAAACTGTTTGGCCTTTTTAGGAAGACAACTGAAAACCATTCTTTTAGATTAGCGATTAATTACAATTATCCCCCTTTAATTGTTATTAATTCATTACTTTATTATTCTATATATTCTTAAATTGTTATATTGTTTTGTAAAAAAAATGTTGGTTTTAATATTTTATTGTATTTATAATTTTGTCTTATGTCTTTCTTACTTTTACTGGATTGGTTAACTGTGATTTTTTGGCTTATTATTTCATTACATTTTTTATTATCATACCTTTTTTACCTATTTGTATTCCTTGAACTCAAGCAAAAGGGTTTACATGTTGAATTTCACCTGAATTAAGAAGCCTGTTTTATGTTTATCTTGTGTTGTGTGCTATATTGTACAAAGCTTTTGTTATTATTATTCTTTTTAAGCAATAAGATCCATTATATGGAAGGTTTTTTGGGATGTAAGGCAAGCCCTTGAGAGTGCTGACCCTGCTGTTTTGGAGGTTAGGCATTGATGAAAGAATTATTTTAGGACCTGTCCTTTGGCACAGCACTGTCCTCCCTATTGATTTGTCCACACAGTCACCTATTTTTACTTATTTGAGGCTCACAAATGTATGCAATAAAAATGCTAGTAGAAATAAAATCATGTTAACATTGCTACTAATCACTTTTTAACCATACCGTTTTTAAGTCTTAGATTATTTTAATGAAATCACATTTTCCGAGTCCAGCAGAAATGTCCCTCATCAAAAGTTATAGTCTGAACATTTGGATTGTAACCCCCCGTCAGCCCAACTCTATTAAATAGTGACAATGAATCTTGCCAAATTCCCAACCATTCTTTGAGATGCTGGGCAAATCGTATTATGGTGCAACAATTTATCTCAATCTCACAATGTGCACTTTCACAATGGGTTCATAACCACAGACCAAGGCACATAATGTAGCTGAGTGTGAGCACAGTATAGCAAGATGATGGGAACAGGCTTTAGGGCCAAAATTCTGCATACAATGTGGAATCGTTGCAGGACGAACAGACAGGATGTGCTGTATATAATGGATGCCAAATGTATTTATAAGAGGACACATAAAACTGCCATCTTTTTAAATGGATATCGGCGTGTGCTGACCACAATACATTTTATCTGGGTCTAGATTCACTCACTGGATTACAGCCCAACTAAAGGCAAGCAGTTGATATCAGACAGAAGCAGGGACTATGTGATAGATGAGAAGCTGTCACCCCAGGGTGTTTACACGCTTATTAATGCCCCCTCTCTGTGTATCTCTCTTCTTCTCTGCTATTCACACGCATTTGATCTAAAACTCATGTTTGATCGTGCAGAGGATGCATCCGGATACAGTGCGCTCCTCCTGTTTGTTTGATAAATGTCTCATCGCAGCAGGTCTGGGATCCGCTGCATTGTACTGTCTATAATAAAGGCGGATTTCTCGGCTTTTATTGAACGCTGTTAAGTAATTAATTCAAAATAAACTGAAGATGAAGCAAGCATACGCAGATGCATTGTCCTCCCTTCCCTATCTGTGTCTCTCTAACGGGCACCTCTCCGTCTGTCTGCTGTATGCTGCAGCCTCCGCCAGTGGAGCTGACTCCGTGTAGAATCGTAGTTTACCTGCACAGCCGCCATCAGCATCCAAATCCCCAAAATATGCATTTTGTTGGGTTATAATTCCTCTTCCGGAACCGACAGAGTCCGCCGGACGGTAGGTAATTTAATTCCCGGTAAAGCCCTGCGGCACGAGGCAGCCCTGTTCCCTCCACCAGCTCCGCTCGGTGTCTGCTGCTCTGCCCGGCTCCGCGGCGCTCATAGGCGGCCGCCCCTCGCACTCACTGCTGCCCTCTAACGGACACCAGGAGCACTGAGCCCGGGTACACAGATGGGGATGCTTCCACTCGGTTTCTGGATTGACATTTCGCTTTGAGGACACCACATAAAGTTTAAACAACACGGCTACTTTAGTGATAATGCAAAAGGTGCAGGAATGTTAGCTGGATTTGTACCACTTCCGGTCCACTGGTCTTAACCCTAAAGGTGTTACTTTTTTCCCCCTTGTTTTTGATAAAATGCTTGAAAGTATGTGGTCAAACGTTTTTTAAGTTCTGGTAACTTAAAATACTTTACTTAATACTCCAATTGAGAATGTCAGACACTTCCATGTCCAAAAAGCAGTGAATGCCATCAAATGACTGCTAATTATTTATCTTTTACTTTATTAATCTAGACAGGGCTGCCCCTGGCATTGGATGAATTGCGTCACATTTGCGCATAAGATGAGACACCCACCGCAAGATGAGGCCCCACACACTCTGCGTGATCTGCGTGTAGGGAGGGGCGGCACTGAATCTAGAGTAATTTACAATTTTTTAACGCACTCATTTTCAGCTAACAGCATTGAATAGTGCAAATGTGACCCGCTCTATCGAAATCAGTCGGAAGTCTCAACGGCTCATTTCAAAATAAACTTGGATTTGCATAAAAAAATAGTTTTTCGGGGTTCGGGTGTTTTGTTTGATTTCAAATAAACAAAGACTTGGCTTTCAGAATATGAAACTTTTATTTCCAAAATCACACGATAAATACATGTTTTAAGCTTGTAAAGGGAAGATGACAGCTCTCACTCGACACTCTGCTGTTCCGCAGCGCTGCTTCCCCTCCCTCCGGCTGAAATTATTAAAGGTCCCATGTCATGGCCATTTCTACCATTGTTGAGGTACACTAAAATAGATTTATACTGTGCAATTTTCCAAACTCACATTGGTTTCTCATACAGCATCTCTGTATCAGGCACGCCGGATTCATTTTAGAAGTGGGGGGGCCAAAAAAAGTGCGTGTGTATGGCCCAATCCCAAACCACGCCTTACACCCTACCCCTACACACTCCCCCTCCGTGACGGAGTGAACTCCGTGGAGTGACACATGAGGCTCCCTCCTGTCAGATGGAGGGGGGAGTAAATACAGCGGCAAGCTTTGGGACAAACTCCCCTCTCTCCGGCAGAAATAGTAAATACCGTAATATGTAGGCCTAACAACGGTTTCAAATCAGCATCTCTTTGTCAAAAAATGTAAAGGTCATATGTCATGGCCATTTCCACTGATCATAATTCCATTGTTGAGGTATACTAAAATAGAAATATACTGTGCAATTTTCCAAACTCAC
>NW_011365479.1:0-5220 GCF_000735185.1 Notothenia coriiceps | reverse complement strand
TCTCTGTCCTAAACGGCTTGTTGGAGCTCCTGCCCCACCCCCCCCTCCCTGTGAGCCCAGTGGCCGTCTGCGAGACAGCGAGACAGTGAGACACGGCGGAACTCAGCCTGGGCACACACACACACCCGCAGCCTGGCTGGGAGTTTGTGTGTGTGCCCAGGCTGAGTGTCTCGCTGTCTCGCCGACCCCACACCAGTGAGCCGGCTCACAGTGTCCCGCTCCCCGCAGCTGCCAGCCTCGCAACGTCCCGCCAAGTGTGTGTGTGTGAGGAAGTCCGTGGATTGGTCCAAACCTAATGGCTCTCTGGGAGCCGTTACGTTACGCCACTTTACCCGAAATACGTCACTATACCCAAGAAGAAAACAATGGAAAAAGAGAAATCTCCAACGAGGCGTTCTGGGGCAGCATAGACAGGTCTTTTCTGTGTTAGAGTTTTACTCGCTACAGGGTGTACTTTGAGGGTTTGTGACTCTGCAGACCGTCTACATGCAGAAAAAGCTACATAACACACAAGGGGACTGGTAATAACCGGAAAAGCATGACATGGGACCTTTAAAGTACATATGAGTCACATTGTCAATCAGGGTCGGAGAGGTGCCAGTTCACATCCTAGGCACTGCATGGGTGTCCTTAAGCAAGACACTGAGCCCCCAAACTGCTCAAAGGTGCCAAACTACGCCAATCCCTTCCCTCCAACACGTCTTCAATAATGCATGTGTTTATCCAGGTTTGCATTTCGGGCCTAAATTGTAAAGGTCCTGTTTGTTCATGTGTGTATTTCAACTCTAGCTGCATTAGAGTAGGTATAACAAAATGTGTTTAAAATCCGAGGTAGAGGAAATCTAAAAAAGAAAGGGAAGTTTCTGGGAAACTTAAAAAGGTCTCGGTGAGGCTTTAATAGACAGGTTTTTTCATGTATTTTATATCTTTATTATTCATGTTTTATGCTTATTTTATTCTCTTTGCTTTTTAACGACTGTTTTTAAATGCCATTTTATAACGTGTTTCCGCAGCACTATTTCTTAATGCTCTTAATGTATTTTATGTTTGTAAAGCACTTTGAAATTCCTTGTGTTCAAAGGTGTAATATAAATAAAACTGCCTTCCCGTGCCAAATAGATGGGAACTGAATAGGAGATTAAAATAAAATGTGTTCTTTTTCTTAAATAAATGGAAAAACTTAATAAAAGGAGGTATCATATCCACAGCTGCTGTAGCTACAATGACATAACATCCAGGCTTGAGGAGTAACGGATTACATCAAACGGGAGTACAGAATACAGAAAAAGGTAACAGTATTCCCTTACATTAACCTGTTAAGCCCTGAGCCTGTTTTTCAGGCCTCAGGCTCGAAAATGACATTCCCAGAGAAAATGACCATATCTTCCCTTCTAAAAGGGTTAAATTAATACTCTTTTTTCTCAAAGTAATGATAAACCTGTGAGTTGGATGTAGAAGAGTCAGAATCAATATAGATGTTTTATATTTTAAACTAAATTCAGATTGAACATAGTAAAAAATGTAAATTATAGTGCCCGTCCAAAAAAAAAACATTACTTATAGTGAAAACCACCCTTGAATGATGGGATAGACAAAAAGCTTTAGGAATCCAAACTATAACATATAATAAGTACCCTGTATCAAGATTGATGCAAAACAAGTAACATTTGACCTTTGGGTTAAAAAACCCACTTCTGGGGTCATTTGGGTGGATTTTCAATATATCTGGCCCCCCTCGGTCGATTTTGATGATTGATATCTCTTTTTAACCGTTAGAGCCAATATAATCGAGAGGGAAGTTCCTAAAAATCCATCTAAACATTACCCATTGGTGAATGAGTGATGCACAGCCAGAATGCCCAAAACTGGAAGCTGTCATACACTCTGGTAGCTATCATAGCAGCTATGAAAACTCCGTTATTGACATAAATATGAAGATGGATTATCAGTAATCATTTCAGACACATTGGATTAACCTATGGATTAACCTTCAGATTTATCGTTTTAATGCCATTGAACACAACTTTTGATCAGAAACAACAAAAGGTAAGACATTTCTCCCGTGTTTGCTCCGTAAAGCTACGTTGTGTGATGTCTGGGTTTGCTTCCCCTGTCGCGAGTTCTGATCGCACAGTGATGATACTAATACTTCTGGAATCTTGTTTGTGCAGATCCGATAAGTAATAAGGGTATTTTACCGTGAGTTCTGTGCTAAGTGCGTTAGCATTTTTTCGCTCAGGGCTAATTCAGAGGCTTGATATGACCCTTTTGTTTTGTTTAGCTAAAAATGGTTAATATTGTCTGATAGCTGAGTTTCTTCCCGTTAAGTGGGTATGACACATTGTTTGTTAAATGTTAAGAAGCCCTCAGACGCTGTTTCTTGCAATATGTTGCGTTTTGCCCCCCGGTACCGGGGGCATGGGGCTTAGCTGGTTACGTAATCAGATTGTTGTCACATTTCTAGCAAATGGGGCTAAAAGCCGGATTGTAATATTACATGAATGTTAAAATAAAGAACCCATGTGTTCTCAAAATAGTGTGCATACTAATTAAACTAAATTGGAGCATTTTGTGTTTGCTTAGATTTCATTTATATATTTTCTCCTGCACTATATGAGTCATGCACTTTTTTATTGCTCTATATTTCTTCCTGGATTTGCTTAGTGAAACTAAGGTGTTCCTTTTAAGAACCACTGAGCAGGTGACACATTTTTATAGAGAATATCTTGGGTTGCTTAAACTTAAATTGATCTTTTTTTTGTTTGCATTTCATTTGATATTGATGAGATTAATCGAGTAACATTATTTTTTCATAGATTAGGTTCCTGATTACATATTTTGTATCGTAATTGCAACTGAATACATTTTTTAAGTAACCATCCAAACCTGATAACATCCCAGTGGACTGTGTTGAGGGTTTCTATGTTCCCACCGTAACAGAGATGGGATTAGAATTAGAGGAGAAGTGATAAATGAATAAACGGAGAGCTAAAGAGAGACAATCAGGCAGAAGGAAAGAGGAAGTTAACAACAAGCGTGACAGTTAGAGAGGAAGAGTGCTTCAGGCTTTATGGATGATCTGCAGTCCCTCATCAAAGTTTCATTACAACTAAATCAAATATTCAACATCTGCCATTGAGACAGAGAGAGGAGACGGATCCGCAGCTATAAACATCGGGAGACAGCTATCAAGAGAAGAAGGGAGATAGTCGGAGTAAAGCAGAGCGCATGAGAGGATGACAGAAAGAGAGGACATGATGAGATAAGAGATGACAATAGAAAAAAGCAAAGTGCAAGAATCACTTTAATAAAGCCAGGGAGAGGAGCAGCAGCCTGAGACAAATGGGTGGAAAAGAATCAAATTCAAAGCAAGGAGATCTCGACTAAAGAAAAGATAAATATAGCAGCAGCCAATTATATTTCCCCCTCTCTCCACCTTATCTGCAGAACAAACTGTGTGAGGCAGCGTGCGAGGGGATGTGTGTGTTCAGACGATGCAGCTGCTGTTTTTGTTTCTCCCGGCAACCGCCTTCTCCTCCTTCTCTACCCTGCCTTTACTTCATCCAACACACACTATAGAGACACTATTATTGTACAATTTCCCTCACTGCTCTTAGTCCCTATAACTACATGCATGTACTGTAGTGTTTTCATCACACAACTGAATGCCAGTAATGAGGAAACATCAGAAACCCCAGAAAACTAGAGCTGGAGTCCTGACATCTTTAGGACGGTTCATACGTGCAAATGACATGAATACTAACTGAGCTAGCTATTATTTCATGACCCTATGCTTTAAGTTAAAGTGTAGAACAACAGCTCTGAGCTGTCTATCCATCTGTTCATGTTATTTTTGTATTTATTAGGTTTGTTTCTTCTTTATAGCGCGCTTTAAAGTGTAAATTGGCAATGAAAAATGTATTTGTCTTATATATATCTGCCAATACTGCAACTCTGTGGGCAAGATTTTGATAAAAGAAGCATTCTGGTTTTTGTTTGTAGACCAAGTATTATTGACCATTTAAGGTTGAAGAGACTTTTGTCTGTTGTCTGTGTGGAGAGAAGTAAGATGCATCTGACAACTATGTACGTTTTCATTAGCTTGAAATTAGCTTTTGAATTGGCTATTTATGAAACATCCCGACGTAGACATTGTCTCGAAGCTCCAGCTATGATGTTCAAATCTTATTCGCTAATTTGACAGTAAATAATGGACGCCAAACGAAGAGAACCTCTTGGACCGAATATCCACAATCTACCCCAAGACACTAAAAAGATTGTTCGTTGCTACTGGAGGCTTGACATCCTCCGCCAATAGCCAATTGATTCCTGGATTTCAAACATATTGGTGCATGTCCATTTCTGTTTAGTATCATGCTAGAATTTCAAATGTTCAAGATTTCACAGTTTTCTCATAACACTTCACTTCTTAATGATAAAATACCAATGGCTAGGTCTGGTTCCTTTCGCTTCAAATTATGACGTTAAGGGTATGCATAGCAAAACTTCTGGAAGTGCCAGGGAAAGCATATTGGTTTCGGCTCAAGACATAAAATAAATGTACTGTATGTGTTCAAAGGAAACAGTTTCTACTATTGAAATGCTCATAGTCTGTGGCTGTGGGTTTATGTAGTTTTACTTACACTATGAAACTACTTGGTTAGGAAAGATTGTGGTGATGGTTAAAATATGTTAGTTTAGTACGTAGGTTACCTGACAAAAGAAAGGTAATAGTAAAAGTGAAGTTCACTTTGTTATAACCTGTTAAGCCCCTGTCACACTGTCCCGAAATTGACACCCGATGGACACACGAATATGGAATTGTAAATTTCGCACGAAGATGGCCCCCGAACAACACACGAAGGCAACATTTACATTACATTTAAGACATACAACTGCAACGAAAGTAACAAAAACGATTATGTTAAAGTAGTATGATACTGTACTGATATGTTGAGACTTTGTTCTTTACTTTATCCGTCTTTATATGTAGAAGATATTAAGTTTTCTCCGTAATGTTGTTTCCATAGCAACAACAACTTCCTGTCGCCTTCAAAATAATATATTATATCCTTTTCAGTTTCACAGAAAACAAATTAGGTTATTTACATAATATGTTTACATGATTTTGTTGTGCAATAAAACAACCCGATGGACACACGATAAAGGAAATGTTCAAATTCAGCTCTGATCGTAACAACATCGGGACATTCTTGAGGG
>NW_011365478.1:0-5577 GCF_000735185.1 Notothenia coriiceps | reverse complement strand
GATGCCAAGCATCGAGCCTCAAAGGTTGAACATTGTTCAACTTTTGAT
Source organism: Notothenia coriiceps (assembly GCF_000735185.1). NCBI lineage: Eukaryota > Metazoa > Chordata > Actinopteri > Perciformes > Nototheniidae > Notothenia > Notothenia coriiceps. Next base: position 5,529 of record NW_011365478.1, on the reverse strand, counting down.
GCCGATAGATGCTCGTGATGCTTGCAAAGCCATGCCATGCTCCCCACAATGCAGTTCGGCGAAGATTAAAAATCTTCTACTTCACCCCATTCAAGTGAATGGGCGAAGCGTTGAAAGCATTTTTCGATGCCTGTAGTGTAGACGGGCCGTGAGACAAAAACGTGAATTCATAGCTACTTAGTTATCTGTGTGTTGTGCTCTACTGGATACGATGTACCTTAGTATCACTCATTCATGGTCACACAATCTATAAACAATTATTTTTGATTAAAACGGCATGAATGTCTTTGAGCATGCCGGATCACACCCTAGTCAAATCATACGTAAATGGATACGTTCTGCTTTTTCACAGAGTCACCAAACAGTCAACAGATTCATGTTTCAGTTCTCAGTGATGGTTCAGACTGTGTAAATACATTATGTTCAAAGTGAGCCTTGTGTTGGAAAACCAGAGAATGTCAGTGAAGTATCTGTTCTAGCTTTCCCTCATCTCAGATGACTATCAGCTGATGGAGTTGTCAAATAAATGTAACCCTTTAATGACTTTTATCAATGTTCCCTTTTAAGATGAGGAAAATATGAAGACATTTGAACTTGATCTTGAAAAATACAGACATCTAAACAGCTAAACGTTTAAAATGTCATGATGACAGTAAACCTCATCAAGAGCCCTTACTAAATCGAGTTGCAGACAGTTGAATTCTATACTATGATTGACATGTTTATTTTCCAGTAGTTCAGACCATGAGGCTGAGTCAATGTCACGTTCAAACTGCTGGCTGTCATCTCTGTATGATGCGATATCAAAAGCAGATTCAGATCCCCTGCCGTTAGATATCTGAGAGGCAGTTAGTCCTGCCGACGCGGTCAAATGTGTCATTTGTTTTGTTTTTCGGATACACAATATACCAAATCATCAGATCATATAACTTGAGGAAAATGCAAAAGACATTATCGTCTCGGATTGTGATAAGTGGTAAGCTTGTTCCTCTCAGGGTCTGTGCGTGGAGCTGGGAGGGAGATGATAGAGCTCCTTCTGCTTCATCAGTAGCTTGCACTCTGACTCTTTCTTCACATTCTCCAGTTTTGCCTAACGTATTATCTTAGTCTGGGTGAATCATTCATGTAAGAGGCTTTTTGGCGTGTGTCCTAGTTAGCATTTGCTTTGCTGACACCTGCTGGTGCATCCATAACAAAAGCAATTAGATGCACGGTCCTCCAAGGAAACTCTGGCACTCTCTCATCCCCAATCAAATATATTTGCTGTGAACCCGCTCCCTCTCTTTGCTCCTCTCCCGCAGTTTCAGAACGTAACTTCCCGCTGACAGATGCCCCCATGCTCTGCTGCCTTTTGTTGTTATCCGATTAGCTGAAGCGAGAGACCAACCAGGATTCATTTCACTGCTGTCTCTCCTAATTTCATTCCGGGCTGTTTCCCAAACAATGCCCAGAATCTTAAGCTTCTCCTCTCATGAGTCTCATGAGCACACGGAACAATATCTGTACCTTCAATGTGTGCTCTGTGTCAGATATGCAGTCTGTGCATTTACATTTAACTTCAGCATAGCAGTGCTGCACAGTGAAAGGAAATGTTGACTTGGATAAAAACATGTCTGACATAAACTTCGAAGAACAGCTAAGGGACACAGACAGTAGTGAGTCAGGATTGTATCTGTTTCTTACACTATGTGTCCTCTTGAATACCAAGTCATTCATAGTTCTTTTCCCACATTCTTCAACTGCAGAAGAGTTGTCCTGATGGCTGTGTGTTTAGTGAATTGAAGAAATGTGTTTCTTTAGTATCAGGTCATAATGTTGATATCAGCCACATGAGACATTTTTATTAAAGTCCAGTTATGCTAGTCCCTTCTGTGAATGATTGCATATGTGATTTCTAATATTTAAATAAAACAAAGTGGACATCTCAGACAGTGCTGATAATCTCCCGTTAAAAATAAATGCATGCCCGTCCACACGGCGGCGTGCGTTGCAGCTTCAACGCTTCTTCCCATTCACTTTAAATGGGGTGACGTCACGCTTTGCCGAACTGCATTGTGGTTCTGTTCCTTCGCTTTGCTCGCGTTGCTCGCTTCAAAAGTTGAGCAATGTTCAACTTTTGAAGCTTCGACGGAAGCGTCAGCCAATCAAATCATATGCCAGTACAAGCTCTAGCCAATCAAACCGCGTGCTTGTGTGTCCAGGGCGGGAGATTCATGTGATTGGTTGTTGGTCGAGTTTCAGACACGCCCACCGGCAAGCTTCAACGTACGCTGCCGTGTGGACGCTGCGTTAAAGAGTTAAGTCAGTGTGACTGCTTTAAATAAAAACTGTCAAGATCTGAAACCTCTGTGAAACTCCATCAACTGAATATAAACTTTCTGAATCAAATTTATACGATCAGTGAGCCCCTACAGAGCAATACATACAGCTTTTTTATTTGCATAATTGGCCTAGAAAACAATTCTAACAATCTCCGTCTTACCCTAAGACAAACCCGCTGGCTGGAGTTGTAAAACTAAGTCACAAGGCTTTTGAAGAATCTTTTTTGATCTCTAATAATTTGGCCAAATGGGAGCAGCCATGTTGACTGAGTGGTGTGTCTAACACTGAGCCCGGGCCTATGAGGCTTTGAGAGAGAACTCTGAATTACTGCTGATAAAGCCCTCTGGATTAAACCATTCTAGTTTGAGTGTTTGTGTCAGCCTTTGTTTAATACTAATGTAGTCTTTCTCAGTCACTTTCGGTGGAATTTACGCACAATCGTATGAAATAAAAACACAGTAGGACTTGAAAGAAAGAAAGAAGTAAACCATCATCAAGCAAACAGCAGCACGCCTTGAATTTCACGTTGCTTCGTCAGTGGGATTTAAATTAGCGGGAGCACACGTCGAGTGGGCTTGATGGCTCAATCAGTGCAAGTTAATTACAGTCTCAGCTGGAAGAGGCGCAGACAGAGAAGATCACCTCTGTGCAGCTTGTGTGGCACAGTTTTAGGGTCTCCTGAAGGGCACATTATGTGAGCTGAGAAAGATGAGGCGAACAAGAATGTCTGCCAGTGATGTGGTGGTAAAAAAAAAAGCAGCAGGCACAAACAAAAATCCTCATTAGCTATTTCCAACTGCGGGGCATAAGTGCCAAAGTCTCACAAAGCGAAAAACCAAATCAAAGGCATATAAAATAGAGACATCAATAAGCAAGCCCTTTGCGTAACCAATGAGGAAGTCATTAAATTATGTTGACAATGTCTGCATGGTCAAATACACGACTCCAAAGTCACTTTTATCTGTGTGGTGTCAGTAAAGAGAAAGCCTGGAGAAAATGGCTAATTAGTTCCAGTTTGGCTATGCTATTGTTTCGCACATTCGCAAAAAGGTCTTTGATTATTTACTGCATAAGTGTGCCCAGTTTCTCCATGGCTCAAAGAAGCAGAACAAATAAAAAAAACAATACAAAGGGCGAGTTGCATCAACCGTATAGAAATATTACATTATTACATGTTAGACGCTGTTATCCAAAGAGACTTACATACTCAATACTGTGGACAATCCCCACAGGAGCATTTTGGGGTGAAGTGTCTCAGGGACACAACGACATGCTGACTGTAGTGGGGTTTGAACCTGTGACCCTCTGATCCCATCACCAAGGCTCTATCCACTGCGCCACACACCTCCAATAGTGTCTGAATGCATAAAAGATAGTTGCCTTATTGTGTCCTCTTAGATATGGACACTTGGAGCAAGTTAAGATGAGGGTTTTCTGTATTGGCTCTCCTGTTCTTTACACAAGAGTGTGTTGTGTTCCTCCTTTCCCTTTCCACTGAGTCCTCTAATTATGTTTTGGATGGACTTTAAAAAATCGGTCATTAAAATGTGTTGATATCCGATAAAACCAATGTTGGATCAAATGTATTCTAGCATCAGCATAAATAAATTAGAAGGCAGCACCAGATGGTCTATAATTTGATTAAAAGCATGTCAAAGCTCCCCTCTGTTTAAAATTGGATAGGGGATTTAGTTCCTTTGTATTGGCACCAACATTTTTCTTGTTTTTATTTAATTTTATCAGCATTGTACCCGTGAGGAGAAAACATGTTTATCGCCTGAAAATATGTTGAACACATGAGCTCAGTCATTTCAGTTCACCAATCGCAATAATAATGCAATATCAAAGTTATACTTGCATCATTTTATTCTGGTTATTAACCCTCCTGAGCCACTTCACCCGGATGCCCAGATAATGAAAGGATGTGTAATTAAATAATACAAAAATATCTCAACATCAAACAATTTCCTGCTTTGACAATCAACCTATCTTGTTGCCAAAGAGATCGAAACATTTGTAAAAATATATCTTGGAATGACATAAGAACCACACAAAATAACAGAAGACATCCCCTTTAATGTATTTTTAGAATACTAAATAAATACAACTTGAAATCCTTTTTGGTTCTCCAAGCCTTAAGAACATCACAAGAGGGCTTTGACAGAGTCCCTCTCAGGCCTTTTGGGTGAGCTGTGTCTCTTTTAAGTCCCGCCATCACAGGAAGGATTTCACCACCATCAGTGCGCTCTGCAGATGGGACTGCTGCTATGTGAAGACGACACCACTCAAAGCAGGGCACAACATGAGCTGCACACAGTATTGTTCTTTGGTTTTTGCCTCAAGACAAAGTAGTTCACCCCTCCCACCCCCCCCACTGCCTCAACCCCTGCATGGAGTCTTTGTGGAAATCAAACTTTAGAGGAAAACAAACTTCCACGTCATTACTGAGAGTTCGGAAGTAGACGCCTGAGATGTTTTAGAGGTTAATGAAAAGTGGAACAGTGTGGCTTGCTAATTGCAGATGTTTAACTAAGATAGTGCAACGCTGCTAAGCTCCTCAGTCATGTTGGAGCGCTCTCTGTAGCATTGGACTTCTTCCTCAATTTTGAAGCAATTATGTGGTTGTAACTATCAGATTGATGATGTACAGATACATGGAGAGCATGCAGAGTGTGTATACAGTGTAGGTTTGACTGAGAGTGTAATGCTTCAGTAGTATTCGCCTCATGCAGGGCTTCTCTATGTGTTAGAAAAATATCACTCGTCACCGGCTTGAGCTTCAATATCAGGATCCATGTATTTATTATTCTTGCAATAATGGAAGTAGTCATCACATACAGAGCATATGGTTCAACTCCTGAACAGTGTCCTTCACATGCTGATATACAAGAGTATCACAAGATGCTGAATACCGGTTCAAAGCAGTATTCTATGTTTAGTTCAGATTAGCTATGGCCTGCGTAAGCAATAAACATGACAGTCTTATGTCTATCTCCATAGAGGCTGAATCATCATGTTAATCACATTGAGTCATATGCCTAAAATAGTCCTGATGCTCTTCTAGATAATCAATCATACATCCTGTCATGTTCAGCTACGTAGGGCCTTTGATATCATGTGCTACTCTGATATTGGAAGAGTTCATTCAGTATTTTCCCAACAATACCTATATATACTCAAACAACAGACACATATGCACACATTAAG
>NW_011365477.1:8786-22318 GCF_000735185.1 Notothenia coriiceps | reverse complement strand
TTATGCAATTCCCGCCAGTACAAGCGCTAGCCAATCAAACCGCGTGTATGCTGATACCGCAGGTCTTGACTATTTTCCATATGTCATGAAATGGAGGATAAATTAATCATTGCCGTGGCAAGTGTCCCAGTCCTGTATGACTGTACTCTGTTCACCTACCGGGACCTAAACCAGGCATGGCGGGAGGTGGCAGAGACAGTTGGTGAAACTGGTAGGTTTTCAACTGTTTGGGGAGTTTATATCCAGTTTACTTCGTTGAACATTGAATGGACAGCTAGTAATGAAGAAGCGGGCTTTTTTTGCTTTGTATGCCGGGGGCGGGCGGGAGATTCCTGATTGGTTGTTGGTCGCGAGAAATCGCCAAGCCTCAGACACGCCCAGCTTCAAGATTTTTTGATGCCTGTAGTGTAGACGGGCCGTAACACCAACAGGCCGCCTGGTTTTATAAGCTGGTGGTTTGAACCTGAACAAAGATCCCAAATATTAAATTCCCGTTGGCAATAAAACTTCTTTAGCCTTGTTCATCCAACCTTACCCAGATCCTACTCATCCTCTGTCTCTTTATCATTCGTTCTTTCTGTTTAGGTCTGTCTGTCATGACTTCCAGCTTCAAAGTGCAATCAAAAGTGGACAGTTCTCTTTTAATTCCCCAACACATCTCCCGTGTTACAACGTCTTCTCAACATGAAAAATGTTTTATGACTATAGTGTACAGTACATGTACACATCTAGTGAATACAGATGTACAGCACAAACGTACAGTAAACACACCACAACGCCACCTTCACATAGTCCTCCACCAACTCCAAATTGCAGCCAGGCAGCTCGATCTTTAGAAGTTCTTCTAATCAAAGTGCAGCTGCGAGGCTAATCAAAGAGCCCTAAATAACTCCATCTCCCAACACAGGCCATAGGAGGATTAAAAATCCACTAGCCAGAACTGGGTGTCTTCGATCTGGGGGCCGCTAACGCCTAATGAGAACTCCCCAAAGCCCGAGATCACAGCTGAGCTGCTGGGCGCAGCATGCTGAGGCCCTCTTTAAATCCTAAAGAGATCCTATCAGGACCAGATGAAAATAGATATTGCCCTCTCTGGGTGTCAGATGATTAAAAGAATGGCAGAGGATTATAGAGTCCAGTTTGGATGTTAGTTCTGGGAGGGGGAAAATAAACTCACAGTGCTCCTGTATTTGTGTGTCTTTTACATTGCATTAAAGCCCTTACAGATAAGAGTAGTCGGAGACCAAGGGTGAATGTTAAAGCAGCGCTCCATTATGCAGACTTAGAAGACCTACAGTTGTTTACTTAGATCTTACAGGGATTACAGAGCTGTTTGCTGTGACTCTATCAAACACACTGGCCTTTTGTTCTAGCACAAGGCTTGATGATGAGTTGTCTTTACTGAACTGCAATCTCTACATAATAACCGATTGCCCTGGACCTATGATAAGTGGATTATGACATTGGTATGCTGTGGACATGTAATAGTTTAAATCATAGGCTGGAAGCATTTGTTCGACACAGACATTTGTTAGTGTGATGTCATATTTACTAATAGGGAGACAGTTGCCTGTTGATACAAATCAATTCTAATCAACCAAAATGACAATATTGATTGAGATTGTCTTACACATTCAAACTGAACATATTAAAAACTGTGCTTTGACAGAAGCAAGCCCGAAGAATGTGCCTTGTCCTTTACAAAATTCACAATAAGGAAGTTATAAAATGGATTCACATTACCATACACATTTCACAATAAATGAATCGACATTGGAATCCCTAAGAGCGCTAAGAGTTTAAATTCATAGTTTGCCACATGAAACGGTGTCAACATCGAATACAATTTCATCTACATGGGAAACTAACAATGTATACAAATTGTTTTAGCATGTCCAGAGTTATTTTAGCATGTCTGGAGTTCTTTTATTTCTATTAATATTTTTACAAACTATGGAAAGAAATAAATCTGCATGTATTTTTGCATATCTATTCATACACATTAATATTTAAATTATTAGGAATCTGACAATTAGTCAGTCATTTCTTCCTTTGCACTGACACATGCTGGCAACCTATCTGCTGTCGGTCTTCTCAGAGTGGAGGATCTGTATGCTCTAACTAGACCAACACAGATCTGACAAGGTTGTGTGCACCTGTCATGTCCCACTCTCCTATAACTTTAACATGTTCATGTCTGGGCCTGGCAGGTCATTATAATAAATGAGGTGGGCTTAGTGGACAGCCATGCCTCGTTCCTCTTCCCTAATGGGAGCGAAGAAATCTGCAAACCCGTACTTTACATTGACTGATGCTGAAGGCTCAAAGAAACTAGTTAAAGTGGACAATTAGAGTTGTGGCGGGTGGGGTATATCTCCCCTGCCCAATCACATGAAATGTCCCTTGTTATTTTAATAATTCAGACAGCGGCTAATTTCTACAGCTAGACTGTGTCAAGGTAATGTGCAGCTCACATGTCCTGGATGTGTCACTTTGAACTTGGTCGCTACAGCTTCTAAAGTAGCGCAGACAGGTTCCTGGCGGGGGAGACGGTGTGGACTTTCAATTAACTCAGGCATGGGGGACAAAATTGAGAGATAGCAAATGCAGGAGGAATAGCTAAAATACCTTGTGTTGTATTGCGCTGAATGGATTGTTTATACACACATGCTGCTCTGTCTTCTTTGATTGGACAGCAGCCTATTCTATGCTCAGCACTACCACTCTCCACCAACAATATGTTGAATTGCACACATAGAAGGCATAACTCGTATGAAATTCTCTCCCTTTCTGGGGCATATTCTGCCCTCAGTGCTTACACAGCTCAACAACAGACCTACACACATAGCTTGATGCTCAAGTCTAAGGCTGTTAGACCCTCCACTCACATCTGAAGTGGCTTAGCACAAGTGCAAATCTCTCCAAACCAGACCCTGAGGACTCTATTTCATACTCCCAGCCCCTCTCTGCCTCTTCCTCTCCAATATGCCTGACCTAGACGTATACGCTCCTTTCATCCACATTCCCATGGAAACTAATTTAGCCTAGCTAGAGGGAGAAGGCAGCCCTGGGTTCAATTGGCTGGATTTACACTTGAGATATTATTCATTACATTAGCTGCCATGCTGATCTCTTGCTCGGTTGTTCTCCCTCTCTCCCTCCATCTCCCTCTTTCTCTCTTTCATTGTCTGGTTGCAGGCTTCTCAATATATTCCCTATCTTAAAATTCATGGACTTCTCAATACGTACCTATATTTGGTTTTCTGCTATTGTTACCCAACCTGTCTCGTCGCCACATGGAAATTGCATTCTTGAATGTCGGGAGCAATATTTTCAAGGAGAAATTAAAGCGATGGCACAAAACTACTGCATAACAAAGTAGCTTGTCTTAGATTTATTTGAATGTATGCCAATGATCGTTACAAAATGCAAATATGCTGTTTTTCTTACAAACAATAAATACATATAAAATAAATAAGAATAATTGAATTGTCGCCGCTTATTAAGAAAATTCAACATGGTGTCCAGACAATGTAAAAGTGTGGGGATGTGTTTATCTTCAAAAGCCAATGTGTGGTTATCAGTACCATGGAATGTAATGGCTAATTGTCCTTGCTATTGCAAATGTTATGGTATTCAAGCCTATTATATAATTGCTTGCCAGAGCCTCCTTCCTGCAGTGAGCTGAACCATAATGAGCAGGCATGTGTGTACGTGTGTGTGCATATCAAAGGAAATATAAGATTCTTCTTATTCATATTTGTACTCAATCCTCATCCACTTCCTAATTCTCCACTAGCAGCATATTTAATTATGTGGCCTGTCTGTTGTTTGCCATCTGTCTAGAATCAGGATACACCATGTTAATAGACCTAACATGACTGGAAATTAAGCCATTATTCCGAAATGAGAATTCATATCTTCAGCAGCAAATAGCCTCGGGACAAGTAATGTAAGGGGGGTGGCAGACAATGATTAGAGTTTCACATATGAACTTATACATACTGTTCAATACAATCACTCAAATATTCTTCAGCATTTTCTCTAAAGGATACACCTTTTTGTTTTCTGGTGAGACATACTTGTATACACTTGCTTTAAACATGCGTATCATTGTGTTGCATTCTAGTCTTTTTCTTTGCATTGTCACACAATACCACACACACATGGAGGTTTCTCTGTCTTTGTGTGCTTATATGTGCACATTCAAACACAGTATGAGTGCATGCCTCTTTGTCACAGAGAGAAGGGGGTTGTATATATCTTTCCCAGTCCATTTTTTGGAGATAATGACGGCCATTTCTTCTTCTCAGTGACTGATGACAGGCAGAACTAACCGCTAATGGCATGCCAGTGCTAGAGCGTGCCACTTATGTTATTTTTCCTGACAAGACTCAGGGGAAGGCTTCATTTTTTTGACATTTGACCATGCAAATTCACTCCTGCTACATTATTCCACATTTACATCCATCTCTCACCCCTCCCGCCTCCTCTTCTGTCTCCATCCACCTCAGCCCACCCCACCTCTGTCTCTTTCCTTCAGAATCTGCTAGTTGTTGCAGACAGTAAAAGCAGGCCTAATAAAGTGCCGTGAAAAAAGGGAATCACTTCAATAGCGCTACAAAAGAAATGTTGAATAAAGAGCCCAACCTTTTCCTATCAAGCACCTCTCCAGATTAGGCCTTTGTCAAAGCAAATGCAATGGGATGTGGTAAATATGAGCAGTGCAAAGTGCAGTCAAGGTGAATATGAGGGCTACCAAATAATTCATTGACACAGGAAATTTCAATTTATGTCTTTGTATATTGTTCATTTTTTCTTTATATCTCAGGTTGTGACAAACGGCTGTTCTGTAATTGTACATTTCAGATGGACCTTGTGATCTCGGAAACCACTCAGAGGATTTGCAAGATTTATTATCAAACTTTTAGAAAAGGTTGAATAATGAGGATAGCAGGAGGGGTAGAATCCATCGTTAGTCAGGTTAGATTAGAAACAGCATAGCATATCATTTTAAAGACACATACATTAGCCCCAGACTGAGGAAACATTAGGGTGTAATATACTCCTCTTTAAATTTCCTTCTGGATTTCCTTTATTGTTGCAAACTTTATCCATTAAATTACTATTCAAAAACCATTCAGGTTATGTTTTATGAGCTGATTTCACTCCCCACATGATCAAACTTGTGTGCCTTCAGCATCCACACATTCATATTCAAAACCCCCTTAGTTCACAAACATCAGGTGTGGTCCACATCCACTAATAAGGCATTCCTGCTTTTCCTACTCCTTGCTGCCTTTTTCATCTCATTAAGTTTGCGATACGAGACCGCACTCTTATTAATGCAACAACTTCATCCCCCTTCTGAAGATTTAAGAGCCTTTGTCTCGATGGGTGGTATTGGTTTGTGTGTGCATAAATGTTATTGTGGCATTTGTGCATAATATGTAGGTTTACATATGCACTTGCCTTCAGAGATTCTGTGTGTTTGTGCTCGCCCAGCTGAGACATGAGTGTGTCCGTGTGTGTGAGAGTGTGAGAAAGAGGCAGGGGGTTGATGGGTCTTGGTGGGTCAGCACACCTGCTGCGGCTACAAGCACTCTGGGACAGCTAATGTTCTCTGAGCTGACAGGAATCTCCCCCCTACTCCAACGCCCAGCCCTCCTCCCTTCTCTTTCCCCTTTAGTTTGAGCTCAGATAGATTGCCCTTGTAACGGGGGCTAATAATGTGCCACAGAAGGCTTTTTAATGGGGAGGTCTTTGATAGGTTTTCCAGGACACGGGAAAAGCCACACAGAGGAAGACATATGCAAGGCATGCACATGAAGACAAGAACGGACACACACATTGATGCGCACGTGCATGCCTGTGAACTCACAAAGTTATACAAATGTGGATGTGCGCACACACAAACTCTACCTGTCGGCTTGTTTTACCACATTATTATGGCTGGCAGGGGGTCTCTGGCCCTCTGCTGTTCTCCAAAGGCAGCCTGTAATGTGTCAAGAGAGAGAAAATGAGGAAGGAGGGAATAGAGGGAGGAGAAGAAAGAGGAAAAGGAGGAGGAGGTAGACTGCCAGCTGACAATGAAATAAAGCCCATTAGAGAGAAGTAAAATAACACAGGGAAGGAAGTGACAGCAGGCCTGTTACACACACATCTTTACTGTCTTTAACTACTGTCAGCCCCACTGGGTGACAGCAGCTGCCATCTCTCACACATACACACATGAAGGCAGGCATACACATCCACACATATGCACACAGGCACACTAACATAAGCATTCACACACACACAAAGGCTTGCAATCACACATTTCCAACTTTTAATCATGCACATGCAGCCGTGTGCAAATAAAGGGAGACAAACACAGATTCAGTATACACACACACAGGATGCACATATCAAAACAGCACTGAAATGCTTAGTGAAACTCAGACATTCAAGAGATTGTTTTAGTGTGTTTGTAATTACATTTGTGAATTGTCTGTATATTTTTCAATGTATGCGGTATGAAAAATCAGCGTAATATATCGTCTTGCGAAGTACAATATTGATGCTACGTGAATAAGTTCTGCTGGCTTTAGTTTTAGTTTCACATTTGAAAAAGAATACAAAAAATGTTTTGGTTGAATTACATTTTCTACTGACTGAAATTGACCCTTTTTGCATTGACTGTTTACAGTATGAACAACAATTGAATGAAAATGACAAATGAAAAACAAATCTCCAGGAAAGCGTTCCTGCTCTCTGTAATATAAAAATATAAAATATCACCACCTGTTCTCATTGTCTCCTTTTACAAATTATCTTCAAGAAAAAAGAAAAAATCTGAATAACATATCTTCTACTTTTGGAGAGTTGATGGTTCAATAAATATATCACCCTTTGACAAAATGTGCAAACCTCAATATTTCCTCTTGCAAAAAACAAGATTATTCAGCTAAATTCAAAGAGCTGAATTTTAAGAAAATATGGCTATGTTTTAGGAATAACAGGAAGTGTCTATTCGATCTGATATATAGCCCTTCAGACATAAAATGGATGTCATGTAAAGACAGATTTCACTAATGTTCTCGTCACCATGGTCATTCAAATGCATGTTTTAAAGTGACATGAGGCTGACCTGTCAGGAAAAATGGACTTTTAAATTATATGGACAGAAGACTTGTAAAGCCAGGTCTCACTAATATTTTAAAATATTAATGTGTACCTCCATCAATGCATGGGCAAGGGATATTCTAATAGATATTTAATTATTCATACCCATAAATAAAACCTGCTTACCTAGATTAGGACTAAAAACCCCTACTATGATGGTTTATGAGGACAGGCTAATAATGTATGTATGCAAAGGTTTTTGATGTTCAGCTGTACCTGCACATTCAGCCTATACGCTCTAAGAGAGAAGGATGTCAAAACTATAAGTACGACCATCAGATATAGGCTCATTTCATATTTACAGAACACAACTTTTTAGACCTTTACACCTTGCGTACTTCTGTATGCACTGTACATGTATGGTGAAGGCCAGTTTGTCAGACTGTCAAACCAATCCATCAACAGTTTCATGAGGAAACCATGTGACCTCGGCCTCTCTGGCTTTCATGTTGCTCTTGCAGCAGTTTCATAAAGAGTACTTTTTTTTAGCATTTTGAAATGTCATTGCTGTTATTGTAAGAATTGTAAGGTTTTTTCAGTATACATACACAAACCAAACGTTCCCATTCCAAACTCATCACATGTGGATGCTTTGTCAGAACCTTTTGGTGCAATATTTCAACGGGCAGGTTGGTCTGATAGACTTCAACACTAGAATAAGTTCAAACAGAAAAACTTTGTGAGGTTTTGGAATAGATCACAGTTCGGACAACAATAAATATGCTTAAATATTTAGTTAAATAGTATCTCAGGAACAATTTGACATACAGTACAGTAAGTAGAGAATGTTACCTTCTGTATGAAAGTTAAAATAAGTAATCTCCTGGGTAAAAGGCCTGTGTTTGTGTGACCCTTCCATCCACCGAGATCTCCTTGCTGTTGCTCCATCTCCTGAATTCCTATTTGAGACATTCATATTAATTAATCAAATTTGATGTATATATCCCAATATCACAAATGTTACAGGAGGCTTTACAGTTTATACAGAATAAGAGGCCCTCTGTCCTTAGACCCTCACATCGGACAAGGAAAAACTACCAAAGAAACCCCACAGTAAAGGGGGAAATAATGGAAGAAACCGGGGAGAGAAAAAGAGGAATGGATCCTTCTCCCAACATGAACAGACCTGCAATAGGTGTTGTGTGTGTATATATTCATGTTAAATAAAGGACACAAGAAGGAGCCCTGCAGATACAAAACTGATACTAGGGATACGTGGTTGACTAAGCTGCCATATTTGAACAGTTTGGATAAAGAAAAAGTGCTGACACAAAATGGCATCTTAAGAATTAAGGTTTAAAGTGTGTTTAAAGGAGTGTTACAATCAACACAAATATTGAAACTTATTAATTTAATCAGACAAAGAAGACTGTCTTATAATCTCACCCAGTCATACCCTGTTTGCTTAACCATAGGGTTGTTTTTCCTCAGTTGACACGTCTGGTTTGTTTTATCCCACTGATCTGTAAGGCCACTTGTGAGAGAGAATTAACTGCTAATCAGTTTTAGTCTGCAGGCTGTTAATATTTAATTGAATAAACAAACAGAGACAAACAACTTAATGCGGAGTGTTATGATAATGTTTTGCATCTCGCCTTACTTAAAATTCTGTCATGAAAAATGTAATTATTGTTGACAAAATTAATCACATTATAATTATGTTGTGGCGGAAGACAAGAGTTGTAGGAGTAGGTTAAACATAGAACACTTTTCAAGTGTTTTTTCCTCTTTCAGTTTCATCAGTTTGAATTAAGTTTCACAAAAAGTGAATCTTTGTATATTTGTATAGTAAAAACACTGTAGGATATTTTACAAGTTTATATAAACGTGTCACTGATGGGGATTGTGTTACTATTTTCCAAATATCTAACATAAAACAGGCTTGATCCTAAATGCATAAAATAACCATAAACCACCATGTTAGATTATGTGTTAATCGTAATACTTTTCCTTTGAAAATAATCAAGTTTTTACAAATGTATTTTTGTTTTGTTTTACACATTAGTTGAGATTGCATAATTGAGGTTATTAGGCTGCTGAGCCACAGTATCAGGTGTGTGGAGCTTAAATAAGCCCCTGTACCAATATTATAAAGTTACTGGAGTATTTCTACTGATATTCATCCAACCAATGCTCTGAAACAGAACTGCACGGCGCCCTTCTTCTTCTGGATTAAGGTAACAATTTAAAACCCACACAATACATCTTTATTAACCACACAAAATAAAGAAACAAATGAGTCAGCTTAGACAATTTGGAGCTAAGAGATGCTTTCAAAAAGGCCAAAGCCATAATACCATGCTATCTTATAATATAGTATTGACTTTATGAGCCTAATGTTGAAGATGGCTCGAGTCAAACATGGTCATTTGTTTCTAAGTGCATCAATTCTCTTTGATTCTGTCCAATTTAAAAATGTGCAGACAAAATCCTTTTATCTCACAGCATCAATACATCTCTTCATTTACCGTTCAAAGTTGGTTCGGCAGATGCAGTCCATTAAAATGCTCTGATAGTCTGTGATCACTTGGTGAGAGAAGAGCAGTCTGTTTCATTGAATAGGTTTGGTTAAAGACGTGTGATGAGGCAAGCCCAGTAAGGCTGTGGAGAATCTGAGAGGCAGGTTGCACAGATAATGAAGTCTTCAGCTGTGGTGAGGAACACAACTGTGTGTGAATAATGATCCCAAATTGTGTAATTAATTATGAACACATCTGAATAGAGGAGAGATTTCAATAAAGGCTCAAGATACATGCCAAATGAGAGGGAGAGAATGAGAAAGAGATATAAAGATCATTCCTCCTTTGAGTCGTTTCCATCTTAATAAAGCAGCAGGGTTAGAGATGAGCCTGCTGTGCCCTCCTGTGGCCACAGCAGCGAAATATTGCCCGTCCCACTTCTGTCGCTCCTAATTGGAGTCACTGGGAATCAGATTATCTTGTAATAAGAATGCATCACTGAGTTACATCAATGAGGTAAATACAAATATTGACATAACATTTTAAATCAGCGGAAATCAGGTGATTGCAAATAGACTCCTCCAACAAATCAGAACATAGGGTGAGAGATCTTTATCAAAATATTTAATAAAAGAAAAATGCATTTTGTACATGCTACTGCTTAAAATGCTATGAATACATTGTCTTTAAACTACAGATAAATAAAGGACGATGGACCAATTTTGATGGTTGTTTTGTTGTGAAGAATGTGTTTGTTGTTTCCTACTGTACTACACAATGAATGCTACTACAAAGAGTATTGCTACAGCACATACAGTATAAGGTCAATGAAATCCTCTGAGGATTGTTGGTTAAAAAGAAAAACAATTAAGGAGAGGCTATCCATTTAGTCTTTTTTACAGCTAATTGAATTAGCACATGTGCTATTAGCAAACAAATAAACAATGCTACTGCCTTTAAGGATAATTACCACTGTTCACCATTTTTAAATGTTTTTAAGTGATATTTTTAGTTTCATTTGTGTTTTCGCTTTGGAATAAGGCTTGGCAATCTGGCAAAACAATGAATAACAACCAAGACACACGCCAAGTGAGTTTTAACGTCCTTGAGACAAACATCCACCTATCCTGGCAGTGAGACAGTCGGCCAACAAACCACCCAGACGGGCATCAGAGCAGTCGGTGAGCGTGACAGTCATTCCACCAACAAGTCAATCAGACACTCGGATAATCCTTTAGTCAGTCAACAAGCCGGTGAGCAATCCAGCCAGCCTGCCACTCTACGGGTTAGCCAGTAAACATGCCAACGCGTCCACCGGTTCCTTCATTTGCTCCAGACCAGCAGCAAGTCTTAACTTCAAACAAGCAGTCAGTCACTCATTCAGCCAGACAGGAAACCAGTTAACCTCTGCCAACGAGGCAACCAGTCCGTCAGTTTAACCAATACCCTCCCTGTCAGTTTAGCACAGTATATATTAAGCAGGGCTGGATAGCACACATGACCTTTCTCAATTCCAGTGTGGAGCAGACAAATCATTAATATTACTATGGTAACAGCATGGCACAAACTGGAGATAAATAAAGAACCATTTAAGGATGGCCTACTCACACAAACATATGTGCATTCGTATTATGCAAGAGGATATGCATGCACATACACAAAAACACACACACACACACACACACACACACACACACAGTATGTTAGCTGACATGTGCCCATCTCCTCTGTTCTGCCCTTGGAGAATCTAAATGCTAAATGTATGTGCATATTTTTTCATAGCAAGAGACATATTAGAATTTTTCCAGCAACCCGCCCCCCTCCTCCCCTTCAGTCGTCTCCCATACGGAGGACATGAAAGAGTCTGGAGCGCATAATGTTGGAGGAATTAAGGGATTCCTTGGTGGCCCCGAGTACCAGGGACCATCGTAATGACGAGGGGGCTTAAGCGCTTGTATCCGCCTTTTTACCCCGCTCTGTCTCTGTGCTCAGGTCTGGCAGTTTCCGTATCCCTTATTTTTGAGGCCGTGTGTCATTGAATATTCAGTCATGATCATCTGTTTGTTATTGTAAAAGGCACATTGCTCTCTTGTTTGTAATGGGAAATGACCAAGCAAGGAAAGAGGATGGAATTGTGTCCTCATCTGTCTGCAAGTGCAAATACTGTTTGTTAGTACTGTATGTTTTTTATTTTTTATTGACTATCATATGCAAAGAGGGCAGACTGCCAACAAGACAACATTTCTCAATGATCCCCTGTGAGTTCATGGCAGATGATCTCACTCTTCTCTTTTATCTCTTCTTCTCCAATGATGGCCATCGATCTGGGTCAAAGGGGAGGGGAAATTGATTGAGAAACTCTAGCATGGTCAAAGAGGAGGAGGATTCCCACTAGACCCTCTGACTGGTGTTGTATGCTTCATATAGATCTCTCTCCCCATCAGGGGCCACTTACTATCTCACCAACACTGTCAAACATTATATTGTAGACAGACGGATGCTCTTTTTCGCCCCATTGTGAGGACAATGTGGTAAACTGAGCTGACATGAAATAGAAGTTTGTTTTGGACAGGAAGTGTTTGGATATCATCTTGGAAAGTTCAAGGTAAAATAAGCCTGCATGCCCTCTATCATAGCAAATGTAACAAGGAACTTAATTTGAAAAATATGTATTTAATTATTTCCTGTGAAGACGTGCTGTCACTCAGAAAGGACTGGACAGGACAGTATACGCTGCAATTAGAAATATAAAATCTGATGACTGTCTGTTAAATACATTTATTTCCATTTACAATGTAAACATATTTACTTTTAACATGGATAGAAAAGTCTCCAGGTATGTGTTCAACATGCTGTCAGAAAGCCTTTGACAGCAAATATCCACTAGAGGGTGAGATTGGACTGCTTTTTATTAAGAAATAAATCCAACAATGTACTTCCACATTCTTTTTGCAGTTAATATATGTATAACTGTTTCAATTTGTGAAGAAACCTGATGCAAGACATGCAACTAAACTTGTTTAGCCTAACTTTATCAAGTAGGAAGGTGATTTCACCTTCAGATTGCTTCAGTGTATCTTGCAAAACTCCATATTCTCAAGCTATTGCAGCAGTTTGACTTTGCATTTGGTATTCTACAAAAGCAATCGTGTTGCAATCCAAAAAGTAATTATAATGCGTTACTTTGAATTTAATTGTGTAATGGCTCGTTTTGGTCTTTGTTCTATTTCTTGTATTATTCTTTGATCATAGAAACTTTGAATACAATTATTATTAATTATTTAGAAACACTTTTTTTTGTCTTAGATATCAATATATAGGGTACTGTAAATGTTTTACCTTTAAAAGCATCTACCAGTTTTTTCATCAATGACCTTTGACTAGAAAAAAAAAAGATATGGCTGATTATGTTAGACCAGAGGCAAAAACGGACAGGTCAGTTCCCTATAGCTCTGTATACATACAATACTCTGACCATATGTTACTATCCTACACATGGTATTGGAATCATTATTGCTAATAATTCTTAATATTTTTTCTCATAAAGTTGTATTATTTACAGTTCCTTAACACTTACACTGAGACTATTGTTGTAATGTTCAGTTTCATTTCTTTTGGGGGGTAACCTTTTTTCATTTTAAAAAAGCTGAATCAATTCTTCGCTGTCTGACAGCCTGAAGGAATCAAGAAGTAAAAAAGAAAATGCCCACCAGTGATGGCAGGTACTGTAAGCTTATAGTAGTGTGGCAGGTCAGATTCATGTATTGTGTTAGCTTTGGCGTTGTTCCCTCTGAGGGGGAAACTGAACCTCTGTCAAAGTGTCACATTCAGGCAACACTTGTCTTGATCAAAGCTGGCACCCGCCTGGCCCAGATGGTACACACACACACACACACACACACACACACG
>NW_011365477.1:0-8722 GCF_000735185.1 Notothenia coriiceps | reverse complement strand
ACACACACACACACACACACACACACACACACACACACACACACACACACACGTTCAGTGCATGTATACACAAGTACATACAGTGTAGCATGCAAAAAAACAAAAGCAGTACATATAGTATGCACATAAAGACAGCAGGCACTCACATTAGCACAAGCTCTACCAAACACACTCAGATGCTCATATGCACAAGTATAAATAGGTTCCGACACACACATACTGTATAGGCCACACATTGAAATACACATGCATGAACATGCACGCACGCACATACACTGAAGGAAAAAAAAAGGCCTCTCCTCACATTGTTAATCCCCTTTGTTGTTATCGATGTTAATTGAAAGAATGAGCTTTATTATATGGTCCCCTGCTGGGTCATTACTTAGCAAGCATGGAATGGCACTATTCATAAACACTTCAAGGAAAAACTGAATTACAGCCATTCTCTGAACAATCACTTTTAATAAGGTGGCAAGCCACCTTACTTCTTGTGAGGTACAATGTTTATTTGAAGACACTTATCTGTTCAGCTGTAGGTGTTTTTTCATTATAGAAAGGAGAGATTTTAGAGCAATGAGAAGAAAGGGTGAAAAAGAGAGCAAAGGAAACGGAGCGACTCGCCTTTCTCTTGGAGTCCCATATTTTCATTGGATGGGGTCAAACAGAGTTCAGTCACCGATTACACACATTGCCAGGTGACCCCTGAAGTCATCCAAGGTCTGTGTATTTTTTGTAGTCCTTACCCCCTCTAAGGCCTTACAGGCATATTGCTGTCACTCCACGAGGCAATGCAAACATAGTCCAACTCCTACTTTTAGATCATGAGTTCATAACAACCTTATCTCATATATATTGACTATGTAGATTTGGTAAAGTATAGTGTATGATAATGTAATTTGGTGTGGTTCTAAATGTTTAAAAAGTTCCAGGGTGTTAAATCATTGTAAAGAAAAAAATATTTGCAAGTGAAAGAAAAATGAAAAAAAAGGGTCTTGGGATTTAGTGAAATTATATTAATCTTAACTTACTTGCCTAAATTGCTCGACAATTTCCATCGCTGATGGTAACTGTCACACTTTCAAATTGTGCACTCAAAAGGAGCTTCGCTGGCATACAATGGTGCACAATCGTGGCAGTGCAATTGTCTTCATATTTCAAACTTTAATGACCTGAGAAAAATCGCGCTGATATCCGTTCTAAGGCTTATATTTCTGTGGATGCAGCTTTATGTGCACCCACAGGGAGCCTTATGTGGCTCCGGGGGATCTCAATGTAAGAACAACCCCTGACCAGCTGTTCATAGGATCTATAGCAGAAATGGAAGGCACCCCCCCCCCCCACTGCAATTTTCACCTCATGGACCAAGCATGTGTTACACACTGGGAGAACCGAGCAGGGATTTCCGCCATACAGCTCAAATTTTTTTCTGAATGTCTCCTGCTTCCTTGGGTGGGTTTGATATTACCAACACCTTACGCTGAATATAGCTTTGCTGATCCGGCAACAGGGGAATACATCCTGCCCTGGCCATTACCAATCAAATGTACTGAAAAAATACCAAATGGAGCCCAAGTGTAAACTAATCCAAAGTGAATTGAAAAATACTTCAAATCACTAACACATTTAATATTTTAGATCAAGTTGCTGTAATGAAACACTTTTGAATAAAAAGGAAGTCCTATTTGGAAAACGTAATGCTTTTTGAATTCCAGCAACTTCTGTAAACATCATCATTCAGGAATAACTCATTTCCAGCATTTACTGCAAGTGAGTACGCCCTCTGGTGGCAAGATGGTGAAGTGATACAACAATACATGGACCTTGAATGGGTTATCAGAGTTTAACGCACAAGCACAAATAAAGTAGGCCTACGTAAAAAAAAAGTTTGGTCCAAATATCAAAGCCCTTATCAGTACCACATGACCAACACTAGACTGAGATGCCAACATGTAAATGTTTTGTATCGCATATAGATTCAGAGTTTACATAAATGTAATCGTGCATTAGCACTAATGTTAAAACTGCAAATGCAAATATTATACATACACTGTGCACGCATGCATCGCATCCAAGCAGGTGCCGGTCATTCATCTTATCAGTCTTTCATAAGAACAGCAGAACTAATTATATTACAATCACAGAGTAAAACGTTCTCTTTTGAAAACAAAATTATACCCCCCTTGTTTTTTTTGTCATTACGGAATGCAGCCTTGATTGTGCGTGTGTGTGTCAATGCCTTATACTGCAAAATTACAGAAAGAGGCTGACAGTCTTCAAACATTTGGCGCAGGCCCTAGATATGTAGCCATCCTAATTAGGTTGATTGAAATGCACCCTTGGATTATCACGTAAAGGTTTCCATTCATTAAACAGCCTTTTTTTGCGGAATGAAAAGCATGAAATATGGTTCTTCCATCTTATTTTCCATTCCATATTTCTACTTTCCAGGAGGAAGACGAAGAGAGTTCTTCTTTTACTTTTGTTATAAAGTTAACTTGCTTGTTGCAGGTTTTCATAAAAAAGAGGCAATCCTACTTCTGTGAAAACATGAATACATAAGATACAATATCATGTATCATTAGTGTTACATGTTTCAATGTAATAAATAATTGCACCAAAACAATAAATACATATCTGCCTGCAATCTAGTTTTGACTTTGACCAATTGACAACAATTATATTCAAAACTACATTGATATCAGTTAAAAGTTTTTGAAATGTTGAGCTTTATAGTTGTATTATCGTTAATTCAACAAGAAAATATGATTATGCATTTAAATTTCCTCTCAAAAAGTCTAACAAGTGTTGGAAAAAACATAATTATTTGGTTAAATGAGAAACAAATTGCAAATGTTCAAACCTGCTCATCAATAAGATAATAGAAAGTTACAACTTATTACAGTACAGGGTTTTGAATTGTACAGGTGGAAGCATTTTTGCTGGCAATCCAAATCCGACACCAAAGCCTAGTGTCCATGCAACTTGTGCTGCTGGCAACAACAAAAAAATCCCCCACCAAAGTTCACATGGCGTTTCTTCCCGTTACCCCATTCAACACAAACTGTAAGCAGTTTTTAAAATGAAGCTCAGGTACTACACTTCTTTTTGTATTGATCGTTAGATGCTTTTGACATCCTCACTAAAAAAACAACTATTGATTATTTCATGTGTTTATGTTTAACAGGACAATGTGGATAGTGCCTTTGCCACAACACTGAGGCATTGACAGATGCTAGCCGAAGGAAATACATATTCCAACAAAACTTGTTTTAAATAGTTAGGTAAAAAAGCTTTGACTGGATTACTAAACTAAACCAGCTTGATTTGTAGTCAGTTTATAGTTAATTGTTTTTATTCAATAATGACTAATGAACTGCAATACC
Organism: Notothenia coriiceps; assembly: GCF_000735185.1. Taxonomy (NCBI): domain Eukaryota; kingdom Metazoa; phylum Chordata; class Actinopteri; order Perciformes; family Nototheniidae; genus Notothenia; species Notothenia coriiceps. The sequence goes on along the minus strand of NW_011365477.1, from coordinate 5,339 downwards.
CTTGCATGTCACTGATTGATGTGTCTGAGTGGGCAGCTTTTTAAAGTGAGTGACAAAGAGTGGGTACAAACAATGTACAAGTGATTGACGAGATGGTTGTAATACAATTTCAGCCAATTGGTTCTCACCATCTCTTTATTTCTCACTTTCACACGCTTCTTTCTTTCCCTCTGTTGGCCATTAACAAAAACTATTGGAATAATATAACACCACAATCTATACTTTTTTATTTTTTTATTACTGAAACCATGTCTCACTTTCAAAGAATATTCCACGTTTTGACAAGAGAAACATATGCAAAACTAACTAATATGCACCGTGTAAAAGACTTGAAAAGTCTGTCCATGATATCTGATGAGTGAATAATAGGGGACAGGAGCTCTATCCCCCTGAGATCTTAGATAAAGTTATATGGGTGTAAGTACAAGGGTATTGCAGGGGTACAAAAATCACCCACTGTTCCATAGCTACCCATCATCTCTTAAAACATCTGAAATGATTATCCTTGTTTCAGAGCAAACTCGACATCGAAGAGAAATCTCCATGACTGATAAATTAACACCCTGAGCATCAAGCACCTGTTATGACAAGGGATTCCTTTTGATAAGTGTCAAGTGGCTTTAGTCTTTCCAACAGTCGTCTTTTTTCCAAACCTTTACACATCTTTGTTCTTCTCCCAAATAGCAAAGAAATGTAATGGAGGGATTTAGACAGTTGGAAAAAACAACTGGTGAATGGATGAACGTCATTTAAATAATGAAGTGTGAATCAAGCGTGTATAATAAATCAAAGGAAAACCCATTCTTTCCTCAGTACATCAGCCCTACTGATGTCCGTATCAAATCTACAACCCTCAATCCGGGATAACGTTTATAAAAAAAAAGCCACATGGTGGCATCTGCGCTTTTGAAAACAATAATTTCATACAGAATGTTTTAAAAGAGGAGGAAAATAATGGTTGGCTCGTGACACTATTTTATAGTTTGTACAACAGGGCAGAATAAGACGTTTGTTGTGGCTCATTATAGGTCAAAATCACTTGGCTTTTTTTGTCCCAGGAACAAAATGATCTATGCTTATCCAGACAGGATATGTTTGATATCACATCACAACAATCTGCCAAAGTATGTCACACTGCTTCTTGCAATGAGACAATGCATTGGAAGTCAATATGAACTAATTCTGATATTTGGTAAACAGTATTTATTTGGAGACAAAGGATTACAACTTGTAAAATCCCTGTAAATGCTTGTATAGTGACAAGTTTGTCTGGGCATGAATCAGCTAATTATCGACAAGCCTCAGCATCAGTCATTGTGGAAACAAATGTGTTAGAGTCATAAGATAGAAATTGTATTATTTTCCAATTAGTATGATCACAAAAGCTTGTAACAACTTCAATAAGACAGAGAGAGCTCCAGACACAACTACATCATCTCTTGGTTGACTTTTATTTATTTGGCCTGAGCTTGGTCTACATTCTGCATCGTTATGCTCATGACAAACTAATATCCGAATCCAAATTGGACTGGACAAGCGCTAACGTGCCTCTGCTGAAACGTAGTCAGGGCAGCTGCTACCGAAGGATGCTGTTTCCAATGAGAGGGATTAGTGAAAACCAGTTGTCAGTGGGTAAATGAGAGCCATGGGAGCGAAATGGTCTCCATGAAATAAAATAAAACACACGTACACACAATTACTTTAGCCCTTCTGGCACCATTAAACAAAAGGCTAGTTTTTGTACCATATACAAGCAGATCCATCCAGATGCTGTTTTCTTTTTGTGGGTCAGTGCTTTAACACCCGATACGGATAAACATTATTTGTTATGAACTTTACATTTGGTATTACTTTGAGGTTGAATGCTGGGACAAATAATACATGTTATTTACAGGTGAAAGGATGTTTTTGATGTAAGATAACTATTAAAATGGCCGGCATCCAATCACTATCTGTTAGCGAGTTAGCATTTTGTGACCCTGGATTTACATATGCAGTTGTGTGACAACAGATCAGAAACCTGACAAGGGTTTTTGCTATACAGACTGTTGGATGGAACAAAACAGTTGGCCCATTATCATTGCTCACAATTGTGAGAACTGATCTATTGGAAAATGTGAGGGCAGTGTCTGTGACTGTAACCATTGAGATGGCATAGAGTCACGAAAAAGAAAAAAAAGAAAATGGATCTTAGATCATGATGACAAACATCACTATTCCTGATCTTTGGTCAAGAAGTTTAATTAAATCATTTACTTATGCCTGTGGATTCCACAGTGTAGTGGAGCATTTTAGCATCTTGTGTCACAGAACCACACACAGGAAGGATTTATTCCCAGTGGCGCTCCCCCCCCCCTTCTCATTTGTTTCCACCCATGTTAAAAGGTCTAATTTTTCTCCACTTCTCACAATGCTGAATATGCAGGCTTTCTTTATGCTGGTTCTCCCGCGAAAGACTCTTCATGCCAAGAGGCTAATGGTGTGCCATTTGCAGATAATAGGCTTTTAGTTGTCTCAGCTTTATGGACAGAGTGAAAACTACTTGGGGACTGCCCACACAAAAATGTGCTGCCATTCGCATGAGGATAGGCCTTGTGTGAGAGCAATTTGTTTGGGGATCTCTGCTGATGTGTATTGTGTGACTTCAAGTAAAATAAAATATATATTTAAATGTAAACATTACTTTAAGCCCAACAACTTTGCCCTGACCCATTGATACACAGTTTTAGCTAAATGCAATAAACACATTTTACATAGTGTTTACAAAGTTGCTGAAAGATTATTGCCATCTCCTGCTTGCTGTGTTTTTTTATATATTCCAAAAGTATTTGCCGTTTGTTGAGAGGAACCATTATAACTTTGATATCATTTTTTTTTTAAACTCTCTCAGTACCCTATAGCTGACAGCGGTTTTCCTCTCTGGACCTTCTATAGATCTATGCATTTCTTACTGATATAGATTTACACTAGAAACATATACAGTACCAGTCAAAAGTTCGGACACACCTTCTCATTCAATGGTTTTTGTTTATTTTAATGTTGTTCTACTTTATAGATTAATACTGAAGATATCAAAACTACACATTGTTATATAGTTAACAAATCCAGAATATGATTTTTGTTTTAGATTCTTCAAAGTAGACCCCTTTTGCCTTGATGACAGCTTTGCACACTCTTGGTTTCTCTCAGCCAGCTTCAAGATGTAATCACCTGGAATGGTTTTTAATTAACACGTGTGCCTTGTCAAGAGTTAATTTGTGGAATTATTTGCCTTCTTTATGTGTTAGAGACCATCAGTTGTATTGTGCAAAGGTAGGGTTAGTGCAAAGTGGATAGCCCTATTTGACTCCATTTTGTAATACATATTATGGCAAGAACGACTCAACTCAGTAAAGAGAAACGACCGTCCAGTCGATCCGGAAAGTGTCAAGAAATTTGAATGTATCCTCAAGTGCAGTCGCAAAAACCATCAAACGCTTTGATGAAACTGGCTCTCATGAGGACCGCCCCAGGAAAGGAAGAGCAAGATTTACCTCTGCTGCAGAGGATAAATACATAAGAGTTACCAGCCTCAAAAACCGCAAATTAAAGAACCTCAGATTAGAGCCCACACAAATGATCAAAGAACTGAAGTAGCAGACAATCTCAACAACCACTGTTCAGAGGAGACTGGCCTTAATGGTCCAATTGCTGCAAAGAAGCCACTACTGAGGATGAACAACAAGAAGAGGAGAATTGTTTGGGTCAAGAAACACAAGGATTGGACATAAGACAGTGGAAATCTGTACTTTGGTCTGATGAGTCCAGATTTGAGATTTTTGTTTCCAACCTCTGTGTCTTTGTGAGACGCAGAAAAGGTGAGTGGATGGTTTCTGCATATGTGGTTCCCACCGTGAAGCATGGAGGAGGAAGTTTGATGGCGTGGGGGTGCTTTGCTGGTGACACTGTTGGGGATTTATTCAGAATTCAAGGCACACTTAACCAGCATGGCTACCACAGCGTTCTGCAGTAGTCACCAAATATAAATCATATTCTGGATTTTTGTAACACTTCTGTTTACTAGATAATTCCATATGTGTTCTTTTATAGTTTTGATGTCTTCATTATAAATATACAATGTAGAAACATTTAAAATAAATAAAATACTTCGAAAGAGAAGGTGTGTCCAAACTTTTGACTGGTAGTGTACTAGACTACACCCAACACAAGTCTGCTGCTGTCACAACATGACGGCCATGTTGGAAGGAAAGCAAGATAAACACTCATGACAAACATTCTTATTACAAACACCACAACACTGTCAAATATCTAATTTATATAGCACCACAGGGTGTTACATCCTTTGCCTCAAAGGGCTGGTGGGGACGCACAAGCAACAAGTACATTACAGAAAACTGCTCATATCTTGAGAAATTATCACGAGGAGATGTTGTTCTTGCTGATAGAGGCTTAAATGTGAAAGACACTGTGGGGCTGTATAGTGCACAGTGGAAAATACCAGCATTCACCAAAAGAAAGCAGCAACTGCATCCACTGGAACTTGAATCCACAAGGGGACTCGCTGCCGTCAGGATCCATGTGGAAAGAGTCAGTGGCCTGGTCAGGAACAAATACACAATCCTTCAGATCACCATCCCGCTGTCTCTTTGACAAGCAGCCACTCAAGGACAACCTACTTCCCTTGACAAGATGGTAACAGTTTGCTGTGCTCTTTGTAATGTCTGCCCATCTGGTAGAATGGATAGATACTATTTGTAAGTCGCTTTTGATAAAAGCGTCAGCTAAATGAAACAAAATGCTTATTGTGTATTCCCTTTTCTATGTATGTTGGATCTTCTCTCTATTATCTTTACAATTAATACATTAAAATGTCCAGTTTTTAACTAATAAACATCACTTTTTCCAAGTATTTGTTCCTTGAGGTTTTTTAAATACTCCTACTTATACTACAATGCATCTGCAAGTATTAGATACAGTTATTTATTGCACAATCTACAATGTATGAATATGTAAGCTTAATGGGTAAACAAAAACCTGACCATGAAGACAAAAGAAAAAGACCAGTGTCTGACAAGAAGAGCTTATTTATTGTCAGCTTCCTAATGTCCCTCAGATGTTTTGTCAGAGGTTGCAGTGGGGGAGAAGCGTGGCACGTTTACCACCTTTGAATGTGCAACATCAAAAAATGCGCCATCAAACATGATGTGCTGTTTAAAAAGTTCTTGAGGTGTCCACACAACAAAATCACAGAACATTACCTCTGCGACACGCATTTGTGCCTGCACTTGATACATATAGCTGTGATTCAGCTTTAGGCTCATCACACCTCCCTCAGGGAC
>NW_011365476.1:0-17115 GCF_000735185.1 Notothenia coriiceps | reverse complement strand
AACTACCTGAAGAACTAATGCCATTCCCATGAGCCTCAGCTCTACTGTGTTAGCATGTATCAGGATATGAACTAGTACCACCACTGTGTGTGTGTGTGTGTGTGTGTGTGTGTGTGTGTGTGTGTGTGTCTCCTCTCTGGTTTCATTACAAACCACTGGGTGTTTTATAGCACTTAAAGAGGATATGGTAGGTAGCCCAGAAAGATATAAGATATGGTGACCACAGAAACCACAGTGAGTGTGTGTGTGTGTGTGTGTGTGTGTGTGTGTGTGTGTGTGTGTGTGTGTGTGTGTGTGGTCGGTCTTATTTCTTCATTTCCTTTCTTTCAGAACCGTAAGGCAAATTGTTACAATGAATGTGTGTGTGCTACATTTGATTTAAATCTCTGCACTGCCAGAACTATTTCAGTTAACCTACGTTGCATTTTTCTCCCATGCTGTGTGTGTGTGTGTGTGTTTTCCTTTTCCCCCCCATATGCTTCTGATCCCTCTTAAATCAGTGACAGCGTGAAACCTGCGTTGTCATAGCAACACCTCACTTGACTCCTGCTCTCGTCGCTCCTCCGGCCCCTCCCCTCTCGTAACACGGCAACCGTCACCAAGCAACATCCTCTTCCGTCTCCCTCTCTCTCTTCTTCTTCTGTGATTTTTGTTCCTAATGCGAAAAAGTTGATTACAAGAAAATGAATAAGGGAAGGAAACGGAGAATGGATGGAGGAAAGGAAGAAAAGGAGGACACAAAAGAAGAAGAGAGACACATGATGGAAATAGAGAAGCAAAAAAGCAAGGATGGTAGAAGAAAGAAAAGACATCATGGAAAAAGGAAACAGAGGGAAAAGCAAAGGAGGTGGGAGAAAGAAGAAGGTGGAAATTAAGAAGAGAGGAAGAATATCCCAAAAACGTGTTGGCTAGTTGTTGTTTTTGTTGTCCAACGAACAGAGCTTGATGTTAACAGGAATGAAGTGTCACAAACTGTGGTAAAACAATTCATTTGGACCTATATTCTGAATGTGCTGTATACACGTCTAAATAATGCACCTGGAACCCAAGTTATATTTTAATATTACATTCAAATTAATCGAAAGATGCTATATTCAGAATAATGTGAACGGTGTAATATCCAGACCGTTTACATTACCTACATTACATTCTGAATATTGCAACATGTTGTATAATAGTGGGATGTAAGTGTGTAATTGTAGTGAGTGTTTCCATGTGGAAACCTGAATGGTGCGAACACGTGTTGCAGCATCACAGTGCCGTATAGTTTGAGCTTTTATAACTGAACTGACCCTCTATCCTTGAATAACTCTGAAATACTACAGCGCTCCAGTTAACACTTCCTTTCCTCTGTTTCGTTTTACTCTGACATCTGGGACAGGGAGACGAAGAGTAAGAGAGAGACGTGTGACACACTGAATGAAAAGAGACAAACTAAGGATAAACAGAGAGGAAGCAGGAGGTGAATGTAAAGTATAGAAACACCCACTTATGGTTGATTAAATTAACACTTATTTCAGGTGTTACATCTGCCACTGTTGTTATTAGATTAGATAAGATATACTTAATTAAATCCATAATTGGAAATAATATCTTGTTTTGATACAAACACATGTTAACAAGGCATGTTAACATCATAGACTATATGCATTACATTAATGCACACAATGTTCATACTCCTTTCTGCACATATTCTGATTTCACATTTCATAGTTTATATTCTAAAATTCATTCATAGCATTCTATTCCCATGTAAATTACTGCTTTATTTAATTTGTATTGCTATTTAACTGTATTTTATTACGGTGTAAAAGATTTTGTTTTATATTAGATTTCTTGTTTTTTTTATATTTTATGCATGCACCATGACATCAAGTCAAATTCCTAGTATGTGCGAACCTACACCTGTTTCTGATTCTGATTCTGAACATGAGTTGAAAAATAAATAAATGAACAGTAAATACATACATATACAAATATAAGATTATTGTATCTAAGGTATCTACAGTATAGTAAATGTAATGTAAAATATCCCAAATAAGTTAGAAACATAATAGACCACTACAAATATATAAATAGGATAGTTTAAAAATGATGTGCTAATGTTTTATTCAATTTAAATATGCTAAATGTGACGTGCTCTGCTAAAATGAAAGGCCTCACGGTGTAGAAACACTAATAGGTAAGGGTCAGCTTTGAAATGACAATTTCATATTCAAAGGGGATTAAGGGGATAACAGTAAGAAAGAGACAGATGACAGACTGAATGAAAGAAAGATGGAGAGAAAGGGGAAGACGAACTAAGGATAAACGGAGAGGAAGGGGAAAGAGGAGGAAGAGGAGGAAGAGGAAGAGGGCAGCTCATGAGAAGAAGTAATGATGAATTATAGAAGTTTGTCCCCCAGGCTGAAGAGTCACTGTGGAGGGAGGAGGAGAGGGGAGGATGCATGGATGGAGAGAAAAAGATGGAGGGCGATTAAAAAAGAAGAATTAGGCCAGTGCAAAATGAGAGATAAAAGAGTGAGAGAAATATAACTATGATCGGTCATAAAAGAAGCCGGAGATGCTGAAGGATGACGGAGGGGAAAAGGATCTGCGGGTCAATACATTTTGTCACCGAGCAGAAAAATTATGGAATGCCCCTACTGGCTCCTGTTGCCGTGGAAACGGAGGGGAAGCTCTGTCATGTTTCACGCTTTGTTGCCCACGGTAACTGTCCTGAGATTGAAGGGTGGATAAATAGAAAAAGAAAGAGAGAGAGAGGGAGGGAGAGAGATTTGTGACAAGAAAATATTTTTTTTTAAAAGAGAATTGTGGTTGTAGTTCTCCATACTCGGTTTGTTTCTATTTGTAGTCCTATTGCATGTCTTTGTAGTTGTTGAGATCTCTTTTTAAGGGACGTTTTTCAGGTGAAGCTCTTGAGGCCTTCTGACTACTTTTTGATGCATACACAACTGTATGTCTGTGGATTATTGACAGTTTTATAACTTCATCAAAAGTGTTTGGTAAGGGATAATGTACAGCAAACCAAACCATTATCCACAATAAGGACCTGTTTGCTGTACATTATCACGCTTGAGTCACCCTTCTGCTATACAGAAATAACGGAAAGCAGAATGTTGAAATCGACCAATCAGAATCAAGTTTTCAAAGTAGTCCTAAACCTGGAAATGAGTCAGCATTTTACTACTTTGTGTTCCCTCGTCTGGAAGCTTATGGTGTTTGGAGTTCGAGTTTTTGGTTAGATTTCAGGAATAACACCTGTGGTTAACACAAGCTGAAGTTATTTTCATGTTTTGTTTTACAATGTCAGTAAATACCCCACTGTTGTCTTTAAAAATGGTGGTTGCTAACAAGTGTCTACACTGTAAATGAGAGTACTAACCATCATCACGCCGAATATTAGCCGCCTTTAGCTTAGCAGTGATGATGTGAAGTTATGGGGCCATGCTTTATTTATATAATGTTTGCTTTCTACTTCTGCTGATACCATTTACACTTCAACAATGTATACGTGTTGTTAATATGTGGAGATTATCCTGCTAAACTAAATGTGTGAGTATCATAAACGTGTGTTTGCCACATTGTTTTCTGAAATAATCCAATGGAAAAATCGCATTGTTTTTTTTGTCGAGGGATCCCCTGTGATGCGAACTTCCAGGGGTCGGCCTACAAAATGAAGTCAGCACTCCACCACTATATTATATTTTGAGATATGTTTAGTATGGAGCCCTCTTGTGCAGTCTTTACAGAATAACTTTGCTAAACTGCATATAGGTTTCCTAGTATCAGACATGCAGCATGTTTAAGTTAAACGCTCCGTGAAAGCAGCATTTTCTCGAGTGTTTGGGTCTTTTTGGCGCTGGCGCTTCGCCTACTCTGCCCTGCGGTCGGCCTGTCTGCACGTCTTCCATTGAGAGCAGCCAGCTGTCACTCAACGCTGCCGTCTCACCCTCTGTCAGCAGCCAATCAGCTCTCATCTCTGAAATCAGGAGCACAACACTCCAGTTGTTTTCTGTTTTCATAGTGTGACAGTCCGCTTTACTTTTCCTCCTGCTTCACTTAAATTATCTGGAATAAATCTGTAGGCTACTCCTGATGAGCTCAGACTGCTGTCTATAAAGTGAGCAGAAATATATTCTCCCACCTTACAAAGCTCAATCAAAGTATTAAGTGAAGCTTGTACCTCATAAATACATAGAGATGGAGTCCTGTCTCATGATCTAGCTTTGGTTATTTTTGCAAGAATGATGTATTTTATAAATCTTGAATTGAAATTATGATAATGCGGTATTTTATTTAAATGTTTTTACTCCTGTTACATTTAGTAGTTACAATTACATTATAGTAGTAGTAGAAGTGTCATCAATGTAACAATTAAGGGCCTTATGCTCATTTCAGGTTCATATTTCCGTGTCTCTCCTGTGACATGTCTCCATGCTTTGATGTTCAAAAAGCTCTTTCTTTCTCTCATACTGCCTGTGCTGCAGCACCTCTTCTGTTGTAGTTTTTTTTTAAACTAAAACAGATTATGGCAAAAATCATAATCTGGATTATTTGGGTCAATAATTGATATCACGATTATTAAAAACGATTATCCATTTACTTTGAAAACATCCATTTATTGAAAAAAAAATGGAACAGTTTGTTTTTAACAGTTGATTACCCTGAACTTTAAGCATAATTCAACTGAAAAACCAATTGAAAAAAATAAATAATCGTTTTATTTCGATTATGTTGTTTTCATAATCGTTGTAGGACAAAATCGTAATTGCGATTAAAATACGATTAATTGAGCAGCCCTAATAGAAACACCCACTTATTGTTGAATAAATTAACACTTATTGCAGGTGTCAAATCTGCCACTGTTGTGATTAGATTTACTTAATGAAATCCCAATTTGGAAAAGTGATATTGTTTTGTTACAAAAACGTGTTAACAAGACATTGCATGAATTTAAAAAAAGAACAGTAAATGTATACATATCAAAGGTATACAATTACTGCATCTAAGGTATCTAGTTAACGTAATGTAAAATATCCCAAATAAGTTAGAAACACTAGACAACTACAAATATATAAATGGATAGTTAAAAAATTCTGTGCAATTATGCAAATGTTTAGTTAAATTTAAATAGTAAATGTGACGTGCTTATTGGTGTAGAAACACTAATAGAGGGTCAGCTTACATTTTCATATTCAAAGGGGCATTAAGGTGAGGCTGTTTTATGAGCACACTCGATGAACAGCATGGTTTATACGAGGACACGCAGAGGAAGAGAGGGCTCTGTAAATGACCTCTGTAAATCATCTCTAATCACTCTGAATTAACTTTTTATGTGTACAGTAATTATCAGATCAATACTCCCTCTTCTGCTGTGAGTTGTTATGGTTCCTGCTGCTTCAAGATTATTCCCAACTGATCTGAGAAGGAGACAGGCTGCATTTTAAGCTTTAGAGATATTGATAGATTTGACTGTCACATCGATAAATACAGACAGACGGATTGTAAAATAATTTAGGAAGTAGTGGTGGTACTAGTTAATTAATATCCTGATACAGATGATGGAGGGAGGCAGAGATCATTAGTGCTAAGTATTGATTACTGAAGTTTTAGCTATACACAGTGGAGCTGAGCTTTATCCATAAAAGAAGGAGACAATGGAGAGAGGGCGGGACAAACACAGTCCTTAATCTATATACGAACAACCTGTAAAATAATAGAAACCTTAAAATGTCAATTTAGTGGGTAAAGTGTATGATGAGAGGAAACCTAAAAAGTTCTTCTGTTGACTCAAAGGTTGGACAAACAACCAAAAACGAAGAAATGAACCAGAAATGAGAGGCTGCTTGTGATTTATCAATATCATTTATATTAAGAGCATATATTATCATTTTTAAGATACAAAACAGCTGACAGATGACTAAGGGAAAGCTGATATGTCGCTATCCTCCAAAGATGGGCAAAGACACCCCATATTGCACCGCGGTTCCAAATCCCTATTTATGCACTTAGTTATAAGCAAAGATAGAATAAGTATTCAGATGCTTTACTTAAGTAAAAGTATTAATACTCCATTACAAGTAGAAATACTGCATTAAGAATATTACTTAAGTAAAAGTATTTAAATATGATTGAAAGTAATCATTGCAAAAAGTTAGAAATATTTCAAATGAAAATCCAAAAAATCTTGACAGCTGGAATTGAAATATTTTTTACACTAATGCATTTTACACAATTAAAATAACTCCCAAATAATTGTGTATACAAACGTATTTGAAAAGTTATTTATAAGTTTTGTAAAAATCTGCATTTATAAAGCTGAAACGTCAATAGCTCAGTAAAAAGTACAATATATCCCTCTGAATTAGATAAAATGGCAATAAATTAAAAATACTCAAGTAGTTCGAGTAACTCACATTTGTACTTAAGTTCAGTACTTGAGTAAATACTTAGTTACTTGCGCAACTGACTTTAAGTATTTATACCTAGCCTAAATAAAAAAATGGATACAGGTATTTTACTTCTAACAGAGCATTTCTCCACTAGTAGCCTATTAGCCTACTACTTGTACTTAAATACTAGCAGTTGTTCCACCTCTGCTAAACACGTCTCTAAAGCAGGGAGAGGAGGATGAAGGAGGGAGCTGATGACGAAGAGCGAGGGAGGGAGAGAGAGGAAGAGCAGGAGAGAGAGGCTGAGGCAGCTCTGAATGGTCGCTCCGCATCTCTCTCTCTCACCTGTCTCTCTCTCTCACCTGTCTCCCCCCCTCCCCCCCTCTTTCCCTCCCGGTGTCTCGCGCTCCTCCCGGTTGTTGTTGCAGTTCCTCAGCAGCGGCAGCAACAATGTGGTGCATCAACTGCGCCTCGGACAAAACGCCCGCCATCCTGCACAACAAGCTGCTCTACTGGTAAGAAAACAACAACAAAAACAGCAGAGAACAAGAAGGAAATGTCATTTTGAATCGGACATGTTTTCCTGCTTCCTCCTCCACACGCTGCGTGTTTTCCGCGCGTAATGCCGCACTGCCGCGCGGGGTTTCTGCTCTCGTCGTGTGTGTGTTTTCTGAGCAGCTGATGGTTGTAAATCCGGATGAAATGCGACATGAGAGCAACTGTGTGTTGCTGGAGCAGCAGTGCTGATGGTTTAATGGCAGTGTTGGGGAGTGTTTGTGCTGGTGCTGGATCAGCGGGGGTTGCTGTGCTGGTAATGTCCAGAAAGGAGGCGATTTAGCTCCTATTGACCTGTCGTATGTGCGCGTTCACGTGTATGTGCATGTCTCTCCTTCAGTACCTATTTTCTGATGCAATGACATACAACTTTTTAAATAATCATTAAGGAGGAATCTGCCTCAAACCCAAGCAAACCCCAAATCTGCTCATCCCCTCAGTGGACACAATGTGAGTCCAATTTAAAGCACTTTGTATGGATCTGCACGCAACGACAGAAACTACCACCTTCAGTTTGCATGACACACAGTAACATAATCGCAGTAACAGAGCTGCTTTATATTTTGTATTTTCAAAGACATAAGAGCTTCATCCCCTTTGGACATAATGTAATCCACATAATGTACACTAAGGGCTTTAGAGTGAGTTTAAAACTTAACATTTTACAATTTAAGGCACTCTTTAGTGTATAGATTTGTAGTTATGACTACATTTCACGCAACGAGGAAACATGCCACCTTAAGGCTGCCTCCTACCCAAGCAAACCCAAAATCTGATCTTCAGTTTTTATAGATGGGCTTCCTCCCCTCTGGACATAATGTAATCCACATACTCTGAGGTCTTTAGAGTGAAAGTCAGACCCTCAATGGACCATTTTAAAGCACTCTTGACTGTATAGATCTGCAGTTATGACTCCAAATTTCACGCAGCGAGAGGAACTGTCTCCTTAAGTCTGCAGTAATGATGATCTGCTGACACTCAGTAACATGATAGCAGTAACAGAGCCGCTTCCTATTGTCTGTGTCCTAAATTCAAACTCAAATGTGCGTTGTTGGCATGGCAGCGATGAAAGGAAACGATGCCAAAGCGGCACAGCCGGTGGTGATGGGAGATCATTCAGAAATGAGCTGAGTGATAGAGAAAGAATCCCCCCCCCCGCCACCAGCGTGCTCAGGTAACCATCTTGTTTATCAGATTATTTATCACATCCTCAGCTGGGGTCACATGTCCCGAAACAGATGCTAGCAAGAAGTCTGCTCATGAGTTGTGTTTGAGTTTCCAGGAGCTCCATTTTTCACATTTACAACAGATTTATTGATAAGTATTCAGAAACTAAACAAAGATATACTGCTCTGGTAGGACTTATACAGTTTTTCACAAGTATTGGTCTGTTGTACATAAAAGAGACATTGGGTGAAGTTTCTTTTGGCTCGAAGAGGGAATTTACTTTGCAAAATTGTTGATAAAAGAGACTATTTGATATGGACGATGTAAGATGTGCAGTCACAAGACTTTTATCAATCTCAGCAAGGATAGATCTTTTGAATTGAACTGATTTGATAATCAATTTTCACTCAGTTTCTGTTTTTATTTCTTTCTGCCTAGTGTTTCGGAGATTTGCAAACAATAATATAAAAATATTGAAAGCTTAGAATAAATATTTGTGTGTCATGTCTCTTAAAATGACCACGTGAAATAATGACGTAATGATTCAAACCACTATGTGAACCTCTTGTAATGTTTTCTTGGTCGTTGTCAGTCCTAAGAGCAGTTTGCAGGTTCTCTGTGCAGCAGCTGAACTGGTGTTAGTGTTGACAGTGATGAATTGTGGGATACACTCAAAGTGGTGTTAGGAGAAGTGTGCATCAAGTGTGGATCAAGTGAAGGACACTCATGTCCACTTCCTTAAATCACTTGACCGTTCTGAAGAGTGCAAAAAAAACGACTTGACATACGTCGCTAGAAGAAGTCCTCGTTTACTCAGTTCTACCCTGTAAAAGTTCTGCATTGAAATACTAATCAAGTTATAGTATATCAATAATTTCTTAAATAATTGAAAGCAAAAGTAACAAATCCTCACATTAGAGAAGCTGGTGTGCCTTAATATTTGCCTTTTTATAAGTTGTCTCTCGATGGATTGTATCAGTCCATTAATCAACAAAACAATTCTGCTCTTTCAAAGCAAAATATTTCATAATCTGTTCATGTATTTTGTAAACGAAAAAACAAGGCATTTTTTACAAAAAAGTGCAACAATGTCCTCTGAGATTTAGTCAAGTACAAGCAAAAAGAAAGAAAACACAACTTAAGTACCAGTATCTAGAAAGTGTTAAATGTTATGTACTTTCTACCATCAGACAGTTGTTTAACCAAGTTTTCACATTAACTGTGAGAAACAATATGGACGTTTTACTAACATATTATTTCTCTGTTTTGCTCGAATGTAAAACTTTAGAAGATCAGATTTTTTTGTCTTTCTGTCTCTATGTCTCTCAAATTTGAATACCCTTACTGGCACGACCATAATACACCTAGTGATGCCAAAGCATAATAACACAAGTACAACATGAATCTAAACGCAGAAAGAAAGCAGAGTGTCCGGACACTTTCGTCTAAAAGCAGACGGTAAAATCACAGTTTGAATCTTGTGACAATCAGAGTGTAATCACAGCTGTTAGAGCCGGTTTCTGTCACACCTGCGGCATGAAGGGCCGTGGATGTGAACCGATCTTAAGATTATTTAAACCCTAATACTTATCTATTTATGAAATCAAGAGACCTTTATTGTATAGCAGTTTTCTGAATGGAAGAAACCAGACTATACAAATCAGCAGAATGACTCTAAAAGAAAAAGTAGGTGTGGTTTCCATTTGCTGATTTCCTTTTGGGTCTGATTCAAGATTACATTACATGTCACTTGTTAGACGCTGTTATCCAAAGCGCCTTACACACATTCAGTACTGTGGACGATCCCCACAGGAGCAATTTGGGGTGAAGTGTCTCGCCCAGGGACACAACGACATGCTGACTCGTGGGACTCGAACTTGCTATCCTCTGATTCGAAGATCAGCACACTAACCCACTGAGCCACAGCCTCCCCAAGATCAATAAAAAACCCAGATCTACTAAGTCTCAAATCTCTAATCAAAACTCCTCTGTGTTTTTATTAGAAAGGAGAAAGGTACAACATGTTTGCGCGGCAGGTTCTGACTTTAAACAAGCAATGATTGTCACGATGCCTAACATCATTGGCACTATGTGATATGAGCTATAACTTATTAATGGGAGTGCTTCAACATAAGGCCAGAATGACTCATCCTAAATTTATTAAGCTTTTACTTAATTACAAATGTAGGAAACTGAACTTAAATGGAATCGATAAGCAAAAAGAAACCTGTTAATAAAGACAACATGTCAACTGGTTATAACCATTTATTTACACCAGACCAACAACCTTTAGCTATTAGCTTCCAGAGAAAAGCTTCTGTCCACTTCCTGCTCAGCAGCAAACAGGCTCAGTTAGAAACCCTCTGGTGAACGTAGAGGAGTATTTAGCAGCTAGAGAGACAGATATTTCCCTCAGGAGCCGGTGGTGACCGAAACAAAAGAGAGTAAATATTGGACTTACATTGATCAGCTGGACACAAACACAAAGACTTCTAATAAATGCTCTTGTTGCTCTGTGTCCGCTGGATGTGGAAAGGTAATGCAATTGTTAAAGCATCCACTCAGAGGTGATGATATCAGGATGTAGTGTTGTTTCTGCTGGAAACCAATGGCCATAAACGTCTGTTAAAGCCGGTTTGAGTGTAACCACATCCTAACAACTCTCTCCACAGGGAATTCACAGATTGTGTTGATGCCATTGATCGCTTCATGCTCCACTTCCAACGTCTATATTCCCACATATCAAGGTCCGATTACTACAAAATACTGCAATAATGATGCTACAGACCCAGCCGAGTGTATTTACCCTTTTTTTTTGGAATCTGAGAAAAAGAAAGGTGCTGACTGCCAAGGTGCAGAGGCATTCCTGAGAGCCATCATTTTGGATTGAATATGCAGTCGGTCAGTGTGAATGGGCTTCAGTTACCTCTGACTTTCTTAAGAAGCTACTTATTTGTACTTTAACTGTGTGTGGCTATTAGTGCAGACCTTTGTGAATTTAACTGTTTCTGAAATGAGGCTAAGAAAGGGGGAGAATTTACGCACCAAATGTCTGCATACAACCTCATTTAGATGCATACACTAGCACTCATTTCTATTTGCTTGGCAGTGCGGTAAGGAGTGCACTCCACTCTTTTGCAGGAGCTTTATTTGTACCTTTTCTGTTCAGGTTTAGCTTCCACAATCCTTTATGACGTCGCTTAGGGTTTCATTCTTACAAAAGGATGATCCGGATGAAGTCAGAGGACACATGCTGGGTTTTCGGTTGTTCATCCTGAATCTTCTGTGTCTCTCAGATGTTAAAACATGAATGCCAGCTGTTTCTGTCAGAACAGATGTGCAGTCACTGCTTTGGTTCTGAAATTGTATTCCCCCCAAAAACAATGCAGTACCTAGAGTCTTTGCACGTGTAGAAGTAAGCTTTACTGTTTATCATTGGTTTGGATAGGATCACATTTGTGCTGTCTGGTTTTCTGCTATCAGTGTGTTTCCTGCTGAATAAAGCCACATCTTGTGGAAATCTTAAGGGTCACTTACAAAGATAACATCGCAACAAAAGGTCAACATTTCTAGTGTCACATTTGCAAATGAATGTATACTTTGTGTGACGGATAGTATAAAAAGCTTTACAGTTATCTCAGTCTTCAGACGCATACTAACGGGACAATTGACAAAAGTATTCAGTCTTTTATCCTGTTATAATACAACAATCTGATCTTGAACTTCATTCACAGGTGTGTCTGTGTTTCTATTGAGTTATAGATAGATAGATAGATGGATGGATAGATAGATAGATAGATAGAGAGAGAGATAGGTAGGTAGGTAGATGGATAGATAGATGGATAGATAGATGGATAGATAGATAGAGATAGATAAATAGATAGATAGATGGATAGATGGATAGATAGATATAGATAGATAAATAGATAGATAGATAGATATAGATAGATAGATAAATAGATGGATAGATAGATGGATAGATAGATAGAGATAGATAAATAGATGGATATATAGATAGAGATAGATAAATAGATGGATAGATAGATGGATGGATAGATGGATAGATAGATAGATAGATAGATAGAGAGATAAATAGATAGGTGGATATATACTTTATTCATCCCAAATTGGGAAATTATTTTCAGCAGCTTATTACAGTTACAGCAGCAATGTGTTAAGGTATTTAAAAATGTACATTTTAAAAGGTGGAAAGAAGTATAAACATAATACTATTAAAATAAAAACAATAAACAGCAAACATATCTACTGTAGAATAGACATGTGCCAAAAACAAATACACAATATAAAAGGTTCTGGATAAGTTATAATGTTCTAAAAAAAAAGGCTGATATCCTACAGCAACATAAATGTATGACAGTAGCAGAAACATAGAGCTAAGTAGCTGTTGTGCAAAATGTGTGCTCAGCTAACAGATCCACAGCAGAGGCATCTATATCCTCTGTTTAGAGGACATTACGGAGCAATACGTCTCCATGATGCTGCGTTATTGCTCCTTCAGAAGCCTCTTCAGCCTGGAGGTACAGGTGGGATCTGACCCCCGGCCCGGCAGCGTGGCGCTTCATTAGCTGCTGTCTGTGGGAGTGTAGAGGAAGAAAAGACATGCGCTGAGTCATGCCGGCTGCTGGAGGGGCTGACTCAGCAGCAGCATTGTTGCTTTAATCCCGGAGGAGCGAGGCTGTTGCCTGGAAACCTCCTCGCTGACTCCGACCGGACTCGGCTTTCTGGGACAAATTCAGGCTGTAACGGGCTGTTAGCACACTGCAGAGCATCATTACAACATACTGAGGATTTAGCTGCTCTCTGAGGAGGAACTAGTACTAGAGGAGCAATAGATGGATGGTTTAAGCAAAAGGTAAAGGGGTTATTACAAAAGAAAAGGTTGGTGCACTTGGGCAGAAATCATGGCAGTACAGGGAAAGTTAGCATTTATCCGCATCTGGTTTCCTCTTCTCGATGTCGATGGGTTTTTGAATGTGTTTTTATTTTGGTGAGCTGCCTGAAATGAGGTCTGTGGTTAACACAAGCTGAAGAGATGTTCACATTTTGTTCTATGACCTTATATTCATCAGTAAATACCACCACTTTAACACGTCTTAAAAATTGTGGTTTTCTGAGACAACTAAATGTCATCATGCCGAACATTAGCCACCTTTAGCTTAGCGGTGTTGAAGTTGGTCCTTTGACCGTGATGTATCCCCTTTATAGCCCAATGTTAGCTTTTTACTTCTGGTGAATCACAACCTGTTGGTGATGATTATCTTGCTGAACACATCTTGTAAGTTTCATAAACGTTTGTTTGCCACACAGCTTATTTTCTGCAATATACAAAATCCTATTGCTTTGTAGTCGAGGGAGACCTCGCAATGCTAACTTCTGTGTTGGCCTTCAAAGATACGTCATCCCTGTAACACACAATTGCTCCTAGATTTATTATAGTTAGTGTGTATAAGTTGTAACTTGTCTTGATGGTATAGTCCCAGAGGAAAGGCCTTATTATTATTCTGATATCAGCAGTAAACAAATTACATTTTAAGTTGTGTTTTGGAACCTGAAACAAAAAAGGCCAGTTAGCAGATTGAGCACACTGCCTTTTTGTTGAAGTTGCCTGGATTTTGTTTGAAGTCTGCTACAGCTTTTTCTTTGAAGTTGTTACACTGGCAACCACTGAATGAGTGCTAACGTTAGTTTAACACAAACCAAGAACCTTACATAAGAGTTAATGGTACAGTTTTAATATTGAAAACAACTTTCAAGTACTGCTTTTATATACCCCAACACCATATGGACACGCTCTGTGTTTTGGTTATCCCCAGTAATATAGTTTAGGGAAATCTCTGCTGATTCTGCAGGAAGGGTTTATGTGATATTACTACATGGAGCTTATTTGTATTACCTGCAGCCTCTGTCAACGCTGCACAGACAGCAACTGATTTCTTGTCTTGGTGTCTTTGACGTGATGCCTTTGAATACTTATAACAAACTACTTCCTGTTTCTAGCATTTTCCCCTTCTGTTGATGAAGCTCAGATCTCTGTATTGCCGTTCATCGTGAAACCCAACAGAATTTATTTTATACATCTCCACAGTTTGTAGTGACATTTCTCACTGAATCAGTTTTTCACTTCAAAGGTGATTTAGTTTTCCGCTCATGACACAACTTCTGTTTTCATCTTGATCTCGCCGGTTCTTTGAAGTAAACGAGGTTCAGAGGAATACAAAAAGTCAGATTTAATGGGTTTTCATTTCACTCCTCAAGGCAGGAGAAAAGTCAGGAACACTTGAAAGGAGGTGTCGCTGTTTCATACTGACTCACATCACAGTGACGTCACATCCAGGAGAGAAGTAACAGGAATCAGATCAAAAATACTGTGTGACAACACCAGCTTTAAGGCTGTGATTCATCTCTGCAAACATCTTTATTAAAGCTTTGAAATAACCTGCATTTGAATGAAGTGGCACCTGCTCTCATCAAATGGATTCTTGCTAAAAAAGATGGTGGTCAAAAGTGACTCTGAATCTTTATTCTGGCTTTTGTGCTCGAGGAGTGTCATTTCTTGTCATTCTTTTGCTGAGGACCAATTTGAAGCAGAATATAATGTGTCCACATTGCCAGATAATCCCTAAAAAGCCTGTCAGGATCCTCCAAGACTCACAAGACTTTTCAGCTAAAATTGTCTGGCCATTGTTCAAAAAAGCTCTCCCCATCTCTCTCCATCACTTTAACCTCAAGCTCTGCTGACTGAGGGTAAAAGTTATGATTTATCTCCCTGCCGTTCCTATTTTCTCCCCCTGAACTCGTATTGCTGCTCCTTACATCAAATAGACTGAACCTTGAAAACTTTTGCTGAGGAGGAAGGAAAGACTTAAAGTCAAAGAGGTTTAACCAATCGGAGCAAACTGGCCTCTGGTTTCAGACAGAGGGTGAAAAGGTGGTATGATAAAAATAGAGAGTTTTTTTAACCTTAAAGCATGGAGACATGTCACAGTAAAGGCAACAAATACAAATATGTACCTAGAAATGTGCGTCATAGGGCCCCTTTTATTGATTTTCGTTTGTGTTACATATATAAGTTCACCATTACAAAAATCAAGTCAAGGCTGTACGGTGCTTCCGCTCAGCTTAAACAGTTTTATATTCACCCCGTGCAACATTATGCACAACTTTTAAACTGCAGCAATATTTAGAGTAGTCTCATTTTCTCACTTTTATTTAAAGGTGACCTATCATGCAAAATGCACTTTTGTACGTCTTTTCTACATGAACATGTGTCCCCGGTGTTCCAGGGAACTCACCAAGTGTCAGAAAACACAACCCTCTCTATTTTCCTCCATACCCAAATCTCTTAAAAAGGGGCTGCAACGGATCTGATACAGACTGATCCAGATTTGAACACTTCTATGACATCACAGAAGTGGCGCTACGGCTATTGGGCCAACTCCACCAATCAGGAGGAGACAGCCACGGACATTGCCGTTCGAAAGCGCTGGAGACGCTGTAGTACATATGCCAGGCCTGTAGATGGTGCTGTTCTCACAGAATCAGCCCATGCAAAGACAGTGTTCAATTGAGCGAAATGAGGAATGGCTAAAATGCATGATCTGTTTGGTATTTTGAAAAATAAAAAGTATAAATATGCCTTATATAGGTATGGTCCTACACTATGTTATTCAAATATAGCATGATAGGTCCACTTTAAAGTCCAAAAAAAAGAGTACAACTCTCAGAGATCTGGCAGTCATGTTGGCACATTTTGAATGGCAGCACTCTTGAGAGATGCTGTCATGTGTAAATAAAAGAGATGGACTCGCGAAAGGGAAAATGGAATGAATTTCGTTAAGGTGACTTTTCTGGCTTTTTTTTGGCAGCAAACTGATCAGTCAGAAGTGTGTAATTCATCTTGGATGCAAAACCCTTTTTATCGAGTCTGTCCTGAGACACTGATGTTTGCACAGTGTTCTTCAGTTAATCCAACTTTCAAAATCTCTCTCACAGTGACAGGGACAGTCAGATCCCTTATCCAGCACAATATTAACAGTGTGGACACTTTTTGTCAAAAGACAAGTGGTGGAGCTATATCTCCTCAATATCTTTTGCTCTGGGAATATATATTTATTTAAAGGGGCCCTATTGTTAGGGTTTCCCCTTAGCCTGTAGTGTGCTATATAGGTTTTTGTGCATATAAATAGTCTGCAAAGGCTATAATCCCAACTTTTACCAATCACAACAGAGCCGTCCAGCTAACCAATCAGAACAGACTGGACTCTGGTTTCTGACAGAGGGTGAAAACAGGTGCTTCATCTCTGATTGGTTAGCTTTTTTTTTTTTTGATAGGTCAACCGCTATGTACGTAAAAGATGTTGAAGCACTAGCCAATGGGAGACCGAGTGTCACTATGATCCAGAAGTAAAAAAAAGAGTCCAATGGAGGCGTTTCAGGCAGTGTGTGGGGGGGAACAGTGATTTTAGCCTTTGCAGACCATTTACATGCACAAAAAACCCATAGTACAAACTGCAGGAAAAGGAACACCTCAAACAGCGTAGTAGGGCCTCTTTGAGGGTTAGATGGACGTTATATTGAAATCTACACTCCCGCATAAGCATCGCAGTCCTGCATTGTCCCACACTAACATACTCTTTGTCCCACATGTGGCTTCTTGCACCAGGTCCCCCTTGGGCCAAAGTGGACAGACAGCGTTGTGACACTGCAGAGCGAAAACCTCATTAGGATTGAGATATTTCCTGATACCAAAAGCAGCCGTCACTACAGATGTAATGGAGACAGTAGAAGCTCATTACTGTCTGCTTGTGTTGGACAGAAAGTGTCTTTGGCAGATTCAGTGTTCAGTCCTTCACTCTGCGTCTCCTCAGACTGAGGCATGATGCAGCAAAACTGCGCTGTGTGTGTGTGTGTGTGTGTGTGTGTGTGTGTGTGTGTGTGTGTGTGTGTGTGTGTGTGTGTGTGTGTGTGTGTGTGTGTG
>NW_011365475.1:0-4235 GCF_000735185.1 Notothenia coriiceps | reverse complement strand
CTTTAAAGAGTCCTCTCCTGCTGATGTTCAGGTGTATATCAGTATGTAGTGCCTCTACTTTAAAGAGTCCTCTCCTGCTGATGTTCAGGTGTTTATCAATATGTAGTGCCTCTACTTTAAAGAGTCCTCTCCTGCTGATGTTCAGGTATATATCAGTATGTAGTGTCTCTACTTTAAAGCGTCCTCTCCTGCTGATGTTCAGGTGTATATCAGTATGTAGTGTCTCTACTTTAAAGAGTTTAAAGAGGATCCCTCTCCAGATGTTTATGTCACTATTGTCTGTTCAGTAAAGTCATACTTGTGAAAGGAGTGGACTGGATTGTTTCATAAATGCTGAACAATGAAGGACACTTACGAGAAGAAGTTTAACCAGTTACACCGGTCACATGCTGACGCACATAGATCTAACTCGCTTTATCACATTAGTACAAAGTTAAACATATTTAAAAATGTATTGATTGTGTATTATTGATATTATTGATTATTGAGATGTATTATTTTATTAATATTTATTTTATATATTCAGAAAGAAATGGTTAAAATTCAAGACATTCATTTTCTAAAAACACGAAAGACCTGTAAGTAAAAACACCTAGGTGTAGGAGTACTCCGTTACAAGTAAAAGCATTGCATTACGCCCCATTTCAAAATATGACTATATATATTATTGTAGTATAAATATTAGAGAACATACTGCCTGTGTCACGATACGTCGGGGTTATATACTGTATGTACTCTTGTATCAGTAGCCCACTAATTTACCTCATGTTTTAGCTATCTCATCTACTTCTTGGCTCCATGTTACGTGCCATAGTGGGTGCTTGTGTGTGTGTGTGTGTGTGTGTGTGTGTGTGTGTGTGTGTGTGTGTGTGTGTGTGTGTGTGTGTGTGTGTGTGTGTGTGTGTCTCTCTCCCTCTCTCTCCCCCTGATTGTCTCCCTCCAGGTGCAGCCTCTCCCTCAGGTGCTCCCAATCCCCAACCAAAGGACCCGAGGAAGGCTGCGGTCTCTCTCTTCCTTCTCCTGTGAGTTGGCAGTGGATGATCTGTGCAGCAGTGTAGTGTTTTGGTTGTTGTCTACGTGAGACGTGCAACTTGTAGAAGTTCTGAGTAGTGTTATGGTTTACTGTTGTCGCTTTCTTTTATGAGAAAGTTGTTTTGTTTTGTCGTAAGTTTGCAAATTGGCTGGTGAGCCTCCTTTTCTTGTATTAATTAAAAGATCACCTTGTGGCTTCACAAATTAGTTTCCTCTCCTTTTTTCTCTCTCCCGGTTATTTTATATTTTGCTACTTCCCTTTGTACCCCTAATCCAGCAGGGAACGTAACACTACATAACAGCTGAAACCTAACAGTTACAATCCAATAAAAGTGACATACAGCGTTAGAAGAAGTAAAGAAATCAAAGCTTACCTGTTTTTTGTGTGCAGTGCGAGCTAGAAACACAACTGAACTATCTGAGTGCAGATCTTGTGAATGCAGGACACACCTCTTCTACCTGTGTGTGTCTATTCCTGTACTTCCTCCTTTGTGAGGACCAACCTCCACTTCAGGTCTTTTTAGGACTTTCAATAAAAAAAATTTCATTACATTTAAATTCATTTAAAATATATTTTGTAATGAAAATGCCCTGAATACAAAAATAAATACAATTATTTATATTCAAGACAATAAATAAAAAAAATTATAATAACACTTAAAACAAATATTTTGGAAACTAATTTCACATTTTTAGGAATGTATTTAATTTTTTTTTAAATATGAAAATGTATGGGAAATGTAAGAACAATATGTAGCTTATCATTAATTACTTTTTGACATCTTTTAATTTGTATTTGTGTAAAGTGCTGTATTCCCATTTATGAATCACTGTATGTTAATAGCTCCGTGACGTCAGCAGAGCGTCAGTGACACGAGCTGAATTAAATTAGAGAGAGAGGGAGAAAAGGGGAGAGAGAGCATCAGTGTTATTCTGCATCACAGAGAGAGAGAGGCTCATCACACACCACAACCAGCGGCTTGTTTTCAGGTAAGAACACCTTCAGCTGCGGGATTTAACACACATTTCATCTTTATTATCCTTAGAATAAGTGTGTGTTCTTGAAATGTGTGTATGTATGTGTGTGTTGATTCGTGTTAAAGATGGAGATGGAGAGATGCTGAGAGAGGGGCGCTGTTCAAAACAACAGCTGCTTTGCATCCATTACAAGCTGCATTTATGACATTTATACGAACATTTTGAAACGTGTATTATGTGTTTTAAACGCGTTACCGTAACGTGTGTTTTGGTGCGTGTGCGCGTGTTTTCATTGTGCGTCCGCGGGGCGTTTTTTCCTCCCATCCTGCCCTTCACTACGCACATTGGCACAAACCACAAACACCGTTTCTAAACATCGATATTTATTCCATGTATTCGCTTCTTAATCATTGCTTGTGTGTGTATGCAGCTGTGTGTGTGTGCAGAATAAGGTGTGTGTGTGTGATTGGTCGTGTTTTTTGCATGGTGCATGTTTAGTGTTTGTGGTGGTGTTTTAAAATGGAGGCTGATGGAGGAGGAGGAGGAGGAGGAGGAGGAGGATGATGATGCTGGCCTTCCTCCGCACATCACATGGTTCAATAGACCCTTAAAAGCATCCGAAATACACATAAAAAGACAATTAATCATCCTTTTGTTCTGCTGTGACTGATGGCGCTTCGTTTAAAATACGCTTATTCTCGGTTATTACGGTCGTGTTCATGCCCAGTATCCCCACTGGCACTCAATGTGAGAGATGCTGCTTTAGAAATACCAGTAATGGGTGAAATTGAAAGGTATTTTAAGTACTAATACTGCTATTTAAACACATACATGCATCATAAATTGTACTTATACGTCTAAGTAAGTATAATTGATGCTTAACGTTAAATGTATAATTCCCATGCAGCCAAATGTTTTTTTATAGCTGTTATATTATTATAATATATTAGATAAGGCTGCACAATTAATATACATTTTATTTAAAGCCCAACATGTTGTAGTCGTGCAATATTCAAATAGCAGGAAGCACAATATTTGTTTAAGGCTTAATATGTGTTAAAATGCCGTATTGATAGTGATATGAAGATATTCTATTCTATAAATAAATGTTGAAAGACTTAATGAAACATATTTGTTTGGTACAGATCATTTTACAAGATCACACCTTGATCATTATAAAATATGTTAGTCATTTTATCAGATTTGAAAGTAATTGTCCTCAAAAATCCTGTAAGAGTCGGACTTTACTCTTAATTTCTCCACATTTATTTATAGTAATTACGTGTGTGTGTGTGTGTGTGTGTGTGTGTGTGTGTGTGTGTGTGTGTGTGTGTGTGTGTGTGTGTGTGTGTGTGTGTCTGTCTGTCTGTCTGTCTGTCTGTCTGTCTGTCTGTCTGTCTGTCTGTCTGTCTGTGTGTGTGTGTGTGTGTGTGTGTGTGTGTGTGTGTGTGTGTGTGTGTGTGTGTGTGTGTGTGTGTGTGTCTGTCTGTCTGTCTGGACATGTTTCTGCGTTGCTAAGAGCTAGTTTAGATTGAAATATAATGTCGAAGCAACCCTTTCAAATAAACATTTCTATTGAAACTATTATCTTATACATAAATAACAACGCTTTACGGTTTGCAAGTGAAGGAATTACAATATATTTGGTACGGTACGTTTATTTATAAAATCAACGTTAACACTTAAGAAGGAGACAAAAGAAAGGAACACAATGTGATGGAATAAAAGAGATTTAAAAACAACATTGTAAATACAGGAGGGGCTAAAACAAGATCAAATACTTTTTAGCCTCGACTTAGAAGAACTCAGCGTTAGTGAAGACTCAGGTTTTCTGGAAGCTTGTTCCCTTTTTAGGGAGCATAAAAACTAAAGGTAGCAAGTGAAGGAATGAAGTAACTATCATCTGTAAGTATTCTCGTATTAATTTGTGATCTCCGAGTCTGTAAAAAGGACCAGAGCTCGCTTACAGTCTGCAGTGTGGTTAACCCTTTATTAAATCAGCTGCTGGTAGCCCTTGCTCTTTTGGTTTCAGGAGGCATATATCCATATATCCATATTTTCTTTATGGACCAGGCGTTTCTTGTGAGTCTCGGACTTCAAAACGTTTTCACCTCCATGAGCATGTGAAAAAAACAAATCTGGAAAATCTCACAAACACTCTGTGGGAATCGCCCTCCTCCGTCTACACCCATAAGTAAACTGTTGATTGATTGACATCTGACGCA
>NW_011365474.1:0-1681 GCF_000735185.1 Notothenia coriiceps | reverse complement strand
TGTGTGTGTGTGTGTGTGTGACAGACACACACACACACACACACACACACACACACACACACACACACACACACACACACACACACACACACACACACACACACCACACACAAGTCCTGGCTTAAGCCCAAAGGCCCGAACCCACAGGCAACAGAAGAGGGGGGGTTGCAACCCACAATCTGGGCAAATGTGTGTGTGTGTGTGTGTGTGTGTGTGTGTGTGTGTGTGTGTGTGTGTGTGTGTGTGTGTGTGTGTGTGTGTGTGTGTGTGTGTGTGTGTGTGTGTGGGGAGGGACAGTGTGAGAAGTGGGTGGGGATGGGATCCTGAGGGAGTGTTGAGGTGTCTCACTGGTTCAGAGCCTTTGAAGGCACTGAGGTTGAAGCAAGCGTCAGTTAAAACACATTCCTGCAGCTCCATGCGTGTGTGAGTGTCAATGTGTGTGTGTGTGTTACTTAAAGTATCTTTTTAACTTTTTCTCTGATGGATTTTTAAACCAAACCACCATGGGAGTACGGAGCTTGTTGCCATCCTGTCTGAGGACCTTTAAGGTTCCTGAAGTGTGAGAGGGGGAGACAGATATTCCTGGACGAATCTACTAACTGGACCCACGGTGAGTTTTCCTCGTAGCTCATCATGTGTGTTGCTTCACTCTATCACTTCATTCACTGTTTACTGTGTAGAGTAACACCAATATTCAGTATTTATATCACTAAACACGGCCCGGGAGTGTGCTCACAGAGCCTCAGAAGAAGTGTTCTTGCAGCACAGAGGATTATAAGACAGTTTGCGCTTCTTATATCTTGCCCTTAAAGCTTGTGATTTATAATCAGAGGTGGAAGAAGTAGTTTCACAAAAGTGTAGAAATACTCTGCTACAAGTTGAGTTGTACTCAAGCAAAAGTACAAAAGTATTAGCAGCCAGCTATACTTCAAGGGGCCACAAATAAAATGCGTGATTCAGAATTACTGTTTAAAAAATATAAAATAATGGATATTTTATAATATATATATAAATTAGATTTTGCAGCTAGTAAAGTTAGCGCTCACTCTTATATTGCCAGGTGACATTGTTTATTATTTTATATCATAATCTAAGAGCTGATTCCTTTCTTTTTTATGTTAGAATCTTTCACATTTATTTATTTTAATGGATGTTTAATTCATGTATTTTTCTTTTTATCATTAATTATATGAATTTGCAAAGTGACTTAAGCTGTCAGATAAACGTCATGGAATAGAAATACAATATTTGCCTCCAAAAGGTATTGGAGTAGAAGTATACAAGTAGCAGTACAACAAGACAGTACAAGTAGAAGTACATTGAAATAGAAATGCAAAATACGACTAGTAAAGTACAAGTACCTCAAAATTGTACTCCAGAAAAGAGCTACTTTCCACCACTGTTTCCTAAGAGATATCGTACATTCATTTAAAAGAGTGTGTGTGAGGCTGTGTGTGTGTGTGTGTGTGTGTGTGTGTGTGTGTGTGTGTGTGTGTGTGTGTGTGTGTGTGTGTGTGTGTGTGTGTGTGTGTGTGTGTGTGTGTGTGTGTGTGTGTGTGTGTGTGTGTGTGTGTGTGTGTGTGTGTGTGTGTGTGTGTGTGTGTGTGTGTGTGTGTGTGTGTGTGTGTGTGTCCATGTGTGTGTCTCATTATACCGCACTGTCAATGAATCAAAGTAAATA
>NW_011365473.1:0-4163 GCF_000735185.1 Notothenia coriiceps | reverse complement strand
CCTCTCAGAACCTCTCTGAAACTCAGAACCTCTCTGAACCTCTCAGAAACTCAGAACCTCTCTGGAACTCAGAACCTCTCTGAACCTCAGAACCTCTCTGGAACTCAGAACCTCTCTGAACCTCTCGGAACGTTGGATTCATATACCGATCTAAATATTGAGTTCACTAGGGGTGCGACAAAAAAAATCGATTCACATAGAGAATCGCGATTCTATCTCTGCCGATCCAGAATCGATCCAGAAATTCCAAGAATCGATTGACATTTTTCAGTCTTGGCGCAACCTGCCCCATCGGAAATGATTCGGACATATTTTGGATTTTATTTTCGCGGAGGGAAGAAGGAGCTTGACAAGACGAATGCAATATGCAAGCTTTGCAAAGCGAAGGTGAAATATTTCGGAAACCCTACAAACTTGAGGACTCGCGTTATTGAGGAAGTGTAGTAAAGTTAACTTACCTGATATATTTTTCGGCTACTTCTGATGTTAGGAATAATAATACGCCTATTTTGTGTTACTGTGTGCTCTTGACTTATTGTCTGAAAGAACAGTAGGACAAAGAAAGATTTCAGATGGAGAGCTCTGGCTAGCAGTGTTTATTTTTATTTTTATTTGAGTCCATACTCCAGGGAAGTTTAGTTCACATTTTAAAAGTCAACCACTAGTTACAGCACTTTACAGCTAAATGTTGCAGGCAGCTATTGTTTGTTTGATTTTGTTATTTGGAGTATGAATTTAAGTTATTATTTGAAGTTTTGCACTTAGTTTATCTTTGCAATCAGTTTTTATTTTGTATTAAGTATTAAGTTCATTTTAACCTTTGTCTCAGAGCTGCCTTGGTGTATATAGAGTGGCGAAGTCCCTCCCTTTCCGGGGACCTCCATGGGACCTTATTTCGGAAAAATTATGTATTGAAGTCAATGGAGAGAGAAAGATTATCTTTCGATCCCGTTTGAATTGTGCCATGAATTACACATATGATGTTTGTCAATCTTAAAAAATCATTTCCATGTCAAAAAAGTCACAGTTTGTCATAAAACTGTTGAAATATAAGACTGAAAAATACGCAACTAGAAAGACTACAAATCCCAGAGTCCCGGTCCCGCATGCTGGCTCTCACGGAACCGACTAACTCCCCTTGTGTGTATGTACAGCTCTCAACATGCCCAGACTTGTAGTGATTTTCACCTCTTTTAATACTTTCCGCCTCGTTCTGAAAGAAAGAAGTGAAATGTGCCAACGTGACGGCCGTCTTGTTGTGCGGTTCGAGACGGGAGATGTAGTTCATGGAATTGTACTTCAAAAATAAGTGTTACTTCACAGTTTTACGACACATTTTTTTTTTTTACTTGTAAAATTATCTTTTAAATTGACAAACATCATATGTGTAATTTGTGGCACAATTCAAACGGAATCGAAAGATAACTTTTCTCTCTCCATTGACTTCAATACATACTTTTTCCGAAATAAGGTTGCATGGAGGTCTACCGGAAGGGGAGGGACTTCGGCTCTCTATCGACTGAGTGGACTAAAGGAAAAATAAAACGTACTCAAGTTGACATTGAGTAGCAAATGTTTACATTTGATTCAGTGTGATTTTTTTTTCTTTGAGACCTATACAAGTTTGACTTAAGAAAGAGTAACTCAAAACAGCAATATAGAATCAAATTTATGAATGTATTGAATTGAGAATTGATTTTGAATTGTGAATCGTGAGAATTCCTGAATCGTGCACCCCTAGTGTTCACAGAGAGGAAACCATGCAGAAGACCCTCTGGATTACTTTCAAGTTACAGTAGATTGCCCCAGTTAGTGTTGTTATCCTTCTACCTGTAGATGGACCTCAGAATTTAGACAGATTAAGGTTAACTTGACCTTTTCCAACAGTACCAAGTCATAAAATAACAAAGGCCAGAAAAACATATAAACATGGCCTACTGCCGGCCCCCATGTCACCTTATTTACCAATGTACACATGAAAGAAAACAGGCATACACTGATGTATAAGGGCATCCCTAATTTACACTATATTGGAGGATATTGGCGAAAGTCAATAATCCTGGGTGGCCTAAGTAAAGTCTATGTATGAGAAACATCATAATTTAAAAAATGATGTCTTTACATTAAGACCTTAATTACATGTGATGTCTTGCTAATGTCTCTACCATTATGTGTGTGTTTAGGAGTAGTTCCTTGATTTTGCAGTAAATACATATGACCAATAAAACTTCAGTATCCATCATTTGATACAAAAAAACTTTGAGAGTATTCTAAGTAAAAATAGGGTTAGACAATAATTTCCATTTTCTGCTACTTCTGCTTCCCTTTTCCCTTCCCCTTGTTTATTTTAATCTAATTACTTTTTCGATGTTCAGTTATAGTGATAAACACGGTGCTTTACCGCAGCCCTGCTAAACTCCCACAACACATTTATGTTATCAAAATGCTTCATTGCGAGACCAATCAATACTGATAAGCACTAATGTAGGTGGCTACCTGTCCATGAGCAGAATAAAAACTATCAGGCTGTGGCTGAAGTTCACACCAGATGTTTTTCCTGTCATGAAAAGGTATATCACAATGACTGATAACACAGGCAGACTATAAGAACATTTTGGCAAAAAAATGAATAAATAGTACCCAGTTGCACATTAATTAATCCATAAAGGCAACTGGGTCATTCCTAGCATTCGTTGCTTTTTAGGTCCCAAAGACATGATATCATATATTTTGCATTTAAAAAGGGCTAATGCTCATTTTTAAAGCTTGGTTGTACATTTGTAATCCCCTTCTACCATAAAGAAACAATGTTATATACTCAGGGTATTCAAAATTCTATACAATCGATCTGATTTTAGCACAAGTAAGCCAAACGGTGCCAGATCATGTTTGCTCAACTTCCATAACAGTTTAAAAGATCTAACAAATACAAACCCATTCTACATTGTTGTCTCTGTTGTATGACTGTCTTGTTAATATCCCTCACCGGAAAAAAAAAATCTTGTAAAAGACAAACATTTGTATATTGTATACAGTGTTTTTAAAGTGTGTGTCCCACATAGTTACTCGGATTTAAATCCCCAATATCTCAAGGTCAACATAAAGCCACTGTGGATGTTCCCACCAACGGTCCTGAAATGAACCCACAGCCAACGCCCCCCTTTGGAAAAGACTGTGCTCCACGCTAAAGAAACAGATCCTTCTGGGATTGACTGAAAGATTAAACAGCAATATGAAAAGCACGTATTCTTCCTCCTGTCAGAGACCTGAACTCCCCTCCTGGGCATCCTCCAGTCCAAGGTGTGGATCCCTTTCAGCAGATCATACAAAAAAATGCATACCATAATAACCCAAAGCCCAGGATCATCTTTGGCACCCACTGCAGAGCCTGCAGAGCCAGAGCAGCGCCAAACTCTCTCTTGACACTGCGAACCCTGCCACAACAGCTCCTAACCACGCTGATGCTGTTTTAAAGGGATCTGATGGACCTGTGAGCTGGTCTCTAATCTATCAGGTTTAAATGACACGTTACTGTGTTATTTGAACATACATGGTATTACTTTACCAAAATAACCGCAAAAGAATGGCTAGGTATTTTATTTTTAAAATGTAGTTTAGTGCAGCTCATTATACATCCAGTGAAGGGCAATGTGGTACAGCATTGCCCTTCACTGTGTAGGCCCTTAAGGTTACAAACAACTTTTATTACACGGCTTAGTTAGATACTCGATTCTGATTGTAAATTCTTAACATGTGACACGTTGTTAATACAGTAGGACAGACCACTGTCAAGGACTATAATTAGACCCTCCAGAAAAACGCGATTCTGCGATCGCAGAATTTACCGCATAAACAGCAAAATGGCGCAGATTTTTAAAAGGCCGCATATTTATCAAAAGGCCGCATAATCCCCGCATTTTTCCACACAAAGTTGAGAAAAAAAAAAGTTAACTCGTCTTGACGTGACGTCATCAGCTCGCGCATTACAGAATGTAAACAACACTGTATAGAGTGAACGTGTGGAGCTCACACGATAGAGAAAACACCAAGATGAAAAAATCTAATCCATCTAATTTACCGACGAACATTTCTACTAAAGACCGGGCAAAAAGTGGGGGGAAACTATTCTGCACCCCGTGCAACTGTGTGTTGGAGCATAAGAG
>NW_011365472.1:0-5681 GCF_000735185.1 Notothenia coriiceps | reverse complement strand
TCCAAATGAGGCCCTTACTGTTCACTGTCAACATCTTGCCAAATTGTCTCTTTTTATCAATCAATCAATCAATCAATGTTTATTTATATAGCCCAATATCACAAATGTTACATTTGTCTCAGTGGACTTCACAGTTTGTACAGAATATCAGTATGACAATACGACACCCTCTGTCCTTAGACCCTCACATCGTACAAGGAAACACTTCCAGAGAAAACCCACAGTTTAAAGGGGAACATGGGAGAAACCTCAGGGAGAGCAACAGAGGAGGGATCCCTCTCCCAGGACGGACAGACGTGCAATAGATGCCGTGTGTAAATTGAAAAGATAATACATTTGCAACATAGGTAGACCAAATGTTTGGTAATGCATGTGTGTACAATAGGAAGATGAATCCACGGGGATATCCATCCAGGACTTATGATCCAGGACCACAGCCACGACTCAAGATCCAGGACTCGCGATCCATGACACAGGACCGCAGGATCATCCATGACTCCGGATCCCGGCGTAGATAGACACCAAAAAGAAAGACATTTGGGGAAGCTGGGTTAATCGGAACATGAGAGTACACAGGTATAGACAGAGAGAAGGAAGAAGTAAGATGTCCCCCGACAAACTAAGCCTATATCAGCTGGTCTTTTTAGAACTTGGCGGCACCAACGGAACAAACAGTGGCTGATTTCTCTGCTGCTTTGATTGTACACAATGAATGAGCTTTTCTAATTTAACTGTAACTTGCCATTACTTACAATGCACATGTTCATTATTTGCCAGTTGATATCTTGACGGCCTCAATCATATGAAAACATTCATGCACATTGGTCTTAGCTTTCTGTGTTATAAGCATTACTTTGATGACTGTTTGCCTACACAGTGAGCCTTGTGTTTCAGTCGTCTGTGTCACACACGTCTGATGGAACAGATCCGTTTATATTTCAATCAAAACAGCTGTTCACACAGGCTGCGTAACAGCTCATACTTCACAAGCACTTGATGCACAGCTGTGACCCAAAGCAGCTGTGTGTTAAACTCAAGCCTCATGGTGAGAGACCTACATTTGGTACAGTGCCAAAACGCTACAACAGAAGTTATATTACACCATGCAGCCTGTAGAGACTCTGTGTTGTCTTTTATACCAAACATAAAGGTGAAGACGCTCATCTAAACATCTCGTCGTAGTGCCAAAGTGGTGAAAAAGGCTCACAAAAAGCTTCTGATGATATTTTAAAGATGAACTGCCCCTCCCACATGGCTAACATCTGTGATGCTGGTCCCACACTAAGGTCATTGTCACTCAACATCTGAAGCCCCTTGATGCTTCATCTAATAGAGCGGGATTATAGCTGGTTGTTCTCACTAAACCAGCTTTCCTAGAAATCAAAAACATATGACGTAACACTGAATGAACACATGAGAAGGAGTCAAAACAAATCTCTGATTCCTTGAGTTCGTGGATTAGTTCTCCGAAAGAGATTCCCCCTTGGCTTCTTGTTCTGCTATTGAGCAACTGTTGGGATCTGGAGAAAATCAAAGAAGTGAAAAACTATGAATAACATATCGTGCCATGTTGTTTATCTGATGTGATTATTGTTGGCACTTAAGAGGGTGATATGCTGTAATTGCTGGCGGTTTTAAAGTTCAGAATTGATCCGATCTTCGAGTTCTGACATCTTTCAACAAAAACAACGTTTACATGTCTCTCAAAAGTGTTCCAAATTAGGATACTAGGTTTTCTTCGGATCATCTATTCATCCACATTTACCTGAAATGACATTTCCGACACCTGTATTTTGTAAATGCTGTATGTTTCCTTTTGTTAAACAGCATGATGAGTTTCTTATGGATTACAAATATATTTTTATTAAGCTACTTTTGAAAGTATTCGCTGAGAATGAGTTTTTTCTTAAAATAAGTCTAAATCTAAGAAGCCTAAACATTTTTAGAGGATTTTTTGGGTTTTCCCTTTCCTTTAGAGTGTTACACTTTAGGTTTGTGTGCATGTAAATGGCCTGCACAGGCTCAGATCCCTGTGTTCCCTCCAGGAGTTTCCCTCCCACACACTCCCCCTCCTGCATGACATCACTGTGACATCACTATGTAACACTCGCGCTTCTATTCCCTCCAACACATTGTACGTGGTTAAGGGGCGGGACATCTCTAAGCGGTTGACCAATCACAACAGAGCCGGCCAGCTAACCAATCAGAGCAGACTGGGCTCTGGTTTCAAACAGAGGGTGAAAAGAGGTGCTGCAGCACAGACAGTATGAGAAACATAAAGAGCTTTTTGAACATTAAACATTTACAAAGCAGATATATTGTGAAAACATTGCCTCATGATTTTGTTTTGACGTTGACGAGCTAACGGGTGTCCAAGCCTGGAGTTTTCTTTCTTTCTTTGTGTTTTTTTTGATGAACAAGATACTCCATAGCGAATTCTCACGTGTGTTTGCACATCCTGAGCCTTTCCTAGAAATCAGCTTAGGTAATAAATCTTGGAAGAATAAATTAAAGACATGTTGTTGTTTCCAAATGTTTATGTTGGAGTTAGGGCCTGTCCCTTTTTGACTTTCTGCTGGCAGGGAGATCTCTGTGGAGGTCTGGTGTCTGACTCGCTCTCATCACCTCCTCCAAATCATGTTCACTGGAAATCCAAATACAGTGACTGCTTTTTCGAGGAAAATGACGCCATGTGGACACAAGAGAAACATTGAAGTTGTACTGCTGTGTGTGTGTGTGTGTGTGTGTGTGTGTGTGTGTGTGTGTGTGTGTGTGTGTGTGTGTGTGTGTGTGTGTGTGTGTGTGTGTGTGTGCAGCTGTGGCTCTTGTCCACTGTGTGAGGCGAGGTTATGGCATCCTGTTCCTTTTCCTTGCTGCCTCTCCATCTGGAGCGGAGCCAGCCTCAGTGAACTGTGCATTACAGTGAGATACAGCCCCATTATCACTGTGGAGAATGCCGGCATCCGGACCAAGGCCTGCTGTGTAACTGTGTGTGTGTGTTTTTTTGCAGGCTTGTGTGCAAGTTTGTAGACATGTTGAGACACCCAACATTTTTTCTAACAGTACCCAACACGTATTGGTTTAAATGTTGGGTGTTTGTTAATACTCTTGTAGTTCTATACTTGAGGAACACAAAGTAAAAAAACATTTTCGTGAATTTAGTGGTATAATTAGGATATTTTTGAAAAAAAACTCCACAAATATTGTACATTTTGTGTATGAAACACTCTGAATGCGTCAATGGGTTATTCTAAATCAAATTGGATCATCATTTAATAGTTTTGAGTTATTTTTGTTAAGAAGAAATATAAATAATGTATTGGTTGTAGCTCCTCAAATGTGACGGTCTGTTGCTCTTCTTAAATTTGGTCAGAAAAAACAAACATTTTGATCCAACTTGCAAATCTATGAAATGTTTTTGGTCATGCTTCAATATTTTCTGGCATTTTAATAATTGAATAACATACAAAGTAATCCATTGATAACTCGCTATATATATGACCCAATGAAACACAATGTAATGTTGTGGTACTGTATTAAGCCTAGATTATTTGTAAGATAAACGCAGATTTCTTCTAAACCAAACAATCAGTTGATAGTTAGTTACAGCCCCAAATATTGGCAGACCCCACAGCTGCCCATATCTGCTGATAAGGAAACCACGTTAAGCTTTCCCATCTTAAAGGTGTTAGACTGATCCATTCCTAAACAATAGATATAGTTGCCAGGGCCAATGAAAACTCATAAGGAGAGTAAACATGTGTCTGGTCTAGGGCTGCTCGATTATGGCAAAAATCATAATCTCAATTATTTGGGTCAATAATTGTAATTGCGATTATTAAATGCGATTATTCATTGACTTTGAAAACATCCATTTATTGGAGATTTTTTGAACAGTATGTTTTTAACAGTTGATTATCCTGAACTTTAAGTATAATTCAACTGAAAACCCAAAAAAAAAAAAAAAGTAATAATAAAAATATAATTCCGTTACATTTCGATTACGTTGTTTTCGTTATCGTTGCAAGCCATAATCGTAATCGCGATTTAAAATATGATTAATTGAGCAGCCCTAGTCTGGTCCATTCTCTCCTTCGCTCTGTGCGGCTTATTTCCCATGGCAGGGTAACACTCCTGCATATGCTTCACACTCATAAATACCACAGGCCAACAATGGGAGAGAATAACATGTTGTTGAAGACGATTGTTTCTAACAGCTTGGAGAATGTGAGAAATGTGCAGGTGTCCGTCAAATATACAAATACACAGTGTGACAATGTGCAGTGGATGAAGCGAAGGAGCTGGAGAAAGAAAACGGTGTCTTATTCTGGTGTCCTCAAAACAGAATAACATGAGCGATAATTATATTTCTCTCGACCAAACCCTCCAGAAGCATTTTTCCATCTCTCCATTTCTCCATCTGGGATGAGGCAGGAGCCAAACAGGAACTTGTCTTGTTTTTGTGCAGTCAGCGTCTTGAATGTGTTCATGCAAAGGTGCTGTGTGCAAAAGGAAGTGAGAAACAAACCCTGCACCATCAAAGTCAGAGTGGACCTTTCATCAGCATTGCTTTTGATAGATGTTGACCCAGCATGTGGGTCACTTGGACCTGGTGTTGTTTCATTGCCTTTGTTGGAAGGAGAGAGAGGATTCTGTTTGTGTGATGGAGGTGTTGTTGTTGTTGTTGTTGTTGTTTTCAGGGCAGAAAAACCACGTCATGGTCCAGGCTGTTGTCATTTATCTGCTATAGTTAAAGCATTTAGGGATTATTAAGTAAGAGTCAAATTCAGCTTGTTTTTCAGCATGCATAAATTAGTCTTTAGCCATTTTTGTTTGTTCTTCTCAATGTTTTAGGATTTGTTTTTGGATGTTGTTTCCCTGAGTGCAGTCTCCCAGGTAGGTGCACCACCCCTCACAAGCACTACCAATCAAATCATTCATATTGAAGACCAAGTTGGACATTAAGGAAATATCCGTATATGCGTTTTTGGTCGAAGATTTAAGAAGTGTTATTTATTCATTTATTTAACAGGGACAGTGCACATTAATTAACATTTCTGTAAATGTGCCACAGTTAGCCAAGAGGCTATTTTTCATCTGTAGTCCCTGGACAGATTTTGTAAGCCAACCTAAAGACACATTTCATTTTAAACAAGTAAATACAATCAAATGAAAACATGCAACATACATAAAAACATGCAACATACGACGCTATATCCCGTAGCGGTTTAGTAAGCTAAACCGCTACGGGATATAGCGTCGTATTAGCATAACATTAGCATAGCATAGCATTAGCTTAGCACAAGGACTTGAAATTGGGGGGAAAACTATAATGGCTATGTTCAAGAGCCAACAAAATCTTCCTCTGTCTAAATTAAATGTACACTATAGCAGGGTGTCCGCGGGGTCTTACAAAGTCTTAAAAGTTGAGAAATCAATTTAGCGAAAATTAAGGCTATTAAAAAGTATTAAACGGCATTTTCCAAGGTATTACACTTTGTAGCTTGTTTTCAATAAGTATATAAATGGTCCAAAGAGGTTGTATTCTACAGTCTGCCTGAATGTAATCATTGCGTAGGTGTGTAGTGTGATTCTGTGTAGTTTATTTATGGCATCCCGTTGGGTTTGACGTCATCTGAACAGGACATCGCACGCTCACTGCTTGATAGCGCGCGACGGCC
>NW_011365471.1:0-1228 GCF_000735185.1 Notothenia coriiceps | reverse complement strand
TTTTGATTTGAAATTTTTTTTTTCTTTTTTTTTTTTGAGAAAAAAATCTGAATTCTTTTTTTTTTTTGTCTGAGATTAAAGTCGGAATTCAGATTTTTTTCTCAGAACAAAATTATTATTATTTTTTTTCAAATCCTCCCAAAAAAATAATTAATGTGGCCCTACAGTAATCCTCTTCCGTACTTTCTTTTGTACGGACTGGTGAAGGTGTAATAGAGACTCATTTGATACAAAAAGAAAGGCAGTCACATGCTGGGCTTGTTACTGACTGCAGGGTAAAGGCACTGGTGCAAAGTGTAACATCAACACAACTTCAACAAACACATGTTTCATGGTGCCATGTAATGTGGGAGCGTTGTTGCTCAAAATATCTGTATTCATTTAATATTTATTACATAATTTAAGCGCTTATCCACAGCCCATGAAGCACAAGCTGGTGGACCAGTCTTCTACAGTTTAGCTTGAGTGTGTAATACATCTTGACGTTTAGCAAGTTAGTGTTTACAGCGTTAAAAGGCTGCTTTCAGCCACATTACACATGCACATCTCCAGGATTGACTGTATGGCAGTGGGGTTAATGACGTTTCTCTCTGCTACGCCACAGAGGAGAATGATCTAGTGAAGCGGGAGATAGCGGCCTCTCTTTCTGAGTGTCAACAAACAGTGGGGGGGGTCCTCCATGAACGACAAGATGTAGCTGGTCATATTTAGCTGCATTATGCTACCGTCTCACCAGCGTTTGGTGAAAATGCAATCAGCTACACCGCGTAGGAAAATGAGAGAACATGTGAGCAAACATTTATACATCCGTGGAAGACTCTCACCAGGATACACATCAACAATCATTCTCATAAATACATACAAATAACTTCGCTGGTCGGCTTTAAAAGAAGTTTCCCATCCCTCAGATCACAGTCGGGGGTGCGTAGATTCTCCCCGAGTCGCTGCAGTCGGTGAAGGATGGAGGGAAATTGTGCAAATTAGGTGAAGAGAAGAAGAGGATGAGATAGTGTGCGGCAGAATGCGAGGAGAAAAGAAGTGTGAAATATCCCAGAGGCCTCCTGGTGTATCAAAGAGCATGGCTAGCTGTGTGTTTACCAGCTCGTCAACAACACACACACACACACACACACACACACACACACACACACACACACACACACACACACACACACACACACTCTGGCAAAGCCTTTAGATAATCACTGAGGAAATCTCTCTCTTCCAT
>NW_011365470.1:0-947 GCF_000735185.1 Notothenia coriiceps | reverse complement strand
TTTTGTCATATTGGTACTTTAACAAAAGGGAAATATCTACTGCTGTTTACAACAACAACAACACAACGTATGTTTTTTCCCATAGGAGCCTGCCTCAAACCAGCTGTGTATTTTGGACGAGTTTGAAGTGGGACAAAGTGAGATGTTCCCCAGCATACAGGATGCTCCCAGCTTAGAGGTATGTATCTTCCTATGTACACAAATCCTAATTGGATAGCCATGAAAGGCCATTTGGGGCGGTGGTGGCGAAGTCGATAGGGACTTGGCTTGGCAACTGGAAGGTCAACAGTTCAAGTCCCAGCAAGACCAAGTGCTACCGAGGTGTCCCTGAGCAAGGCACCGTTCCCTACACTGCTCCCCGGGCGCCGTTCAAAATGGCAGCACTCTGCTCCTAACACTAGGATGGGTCAAATGCAGAGAAACAATTTCCCCACGAGGGATTAATAAAAGTCCATCTTATGTGGTGGTCCTGAAGAAAGCTGCAGAGTGCATCTGCAGCTTGCAGTCAGACGAACAGAGACTCCTCTCAGTAAAAGAACAGCTGAGGAGGAAAAGTCAACTTCTAAAGCAGAGACTCTCACAGCTGCAGAGCTCTCGCACCCAAAGAGCAACTTGCAGGTTTTTTTTTTTACTACATTTATGCTTAACCTTGCCTGAAAATTACAATTAAAAAAGTTAATGCAGGATTTGATATGTTTTACGAGACATAAGAGCAGGAATTCAGAGGGAAAGGAGCCGTTTTGAGCTCTAATTTTTAGACTCCTTCTCTGCCCAATCCGCGGTAGTAGTTTGTTTGAGCGGTTTTGATTTAGTGATCTGGTATTTTTTCGGTAGTTTTACATTGCATTTCACCATTTGTAATCATGGTGAGCTGGAGTTTGTGCAGGTTGCACAAACTCCAGCCTGTCAGGACACATCGAGTCCACAGTCCACAGAAAAGGACCGGA
>NW_011365469.1:0-3630 GCF_000735185.1 Notothenia coriiceps | reverse complement strand
GATCATGCATTTTAGCCATTCCTCATTTCGCTCAATTTAACACTGTCTTTGCATGGGCTGATTCTGTGAGAACAGCACCATCTACAGGCCTGGCATATGTACTACAGCGTCTCCAGCGCTTTCGAACGGCAATGTCCGTGGCTGTCTCCTCCTGATTGGTGGAGTTGGCCCAATAGCCGTAGCGCCACTTCTGTGACGTCATAGAAGTGTTCAAATCTGGATCAGTCTGTATCAGATCCGTTGCAGTCCCTTTTTAAGAGATTTGGGTATGGAGGAAAAGAGAGAGGGTTGTGTTTTCTGACACTTTGTGAGTTCCCTGGAACAGCGGGGACACATATTCATGTATAAAAGACGTACAAAAGTGCATTTTGCATGATAGGTCACCTTAAGTAATCGACTGTGGAAGTTTTCTGAGGAAGTTTTTCATTGTACGATGTGAAGGTCTAAGGTCAGAGGGTGTCATTTTCTCATACTGATATTCTGCACAAACTGTGCTGTTGTATTTGCTGTAAAGTGTCTTTACTGTAGGGTATTTTTATTATATGTACAGCACTTTGGCTCGATTAAAAATCGTTTAAAAATGTGCTTTATAAACAAAACTTGATTTGATTTGAATGTGATTTATAAGTTAATTTATATTTATAAATACATATATTTATTTATATTAGGTACGTTTTTAGAAAGTTCATACATAATCCATACCCTGCAACATTTTATTGTTAAAAGGCTTTGCGAAAATGTATATATATATATATATTCTTATGGCTGTTGATTGTATTGTCTTATTCAAGATAAGATACTTTATTGATCCCAATTTGGGACATTTTTGTGATAAAAAATAATAATATCCGAAGTTCCCCCTGTAAATCCATAGATTTATGTGAAGAAATGAAACTAGAATTTTTAACCTGGCACTTAAAAACACATTGTATAACACAATGCCCAACATGGCGATATCTATGAGTTAATAGTTTGCTCTAAAGTAGCTTTTCTGATGTTGTAAACTATTTATAACTACTGTATCTACTGTACTTTAGGGCCATGTTCCCATGTGCCATGGCAAACCTCTGCTTTCTTAGACAGTGATGGGTGTAC
The DNA here is from genome assembly GCF_000735185.1 of Notothenia coriiceps. Classification (NCBI taxonomy): domain Eukaryota; kingdom Metazoa; phylum Chordata; class Actinopteri; order Perciformes; family Nototheniidae; genus Notothenia; species Notothenia coriiceps. Next base: position 2,535 of record NW_011365469.1, on the reverse strand, counting down.
ATTTATAGAAGGGATGCTGTCTTGGTCAATAAATGAAAAGGAAAACCCATTAATGCATGTTTCGCCCACGCATGTTTGAAGAAGTCTTTGGATTGACAATGAGAGGAAATGTAAATGTATCCGCCCACTGCATGTGCACGAGCAAAGGAATATCCCACATACGAATGTACATGCATATTACATGTTGATGGTGGTCCACCATGTTCCATCTGCCCTGCTGGTATATGCAGCTGTTAAAAGATGCAAACAAAGCTGATGTCCCATTCAGGGCTGCTTTAAGCTCCCCTGGGAAAATTGGACGCTGATTACCAGGCTCCTATGGATCTTTTACTTGAGAAATGTGGAAAAGATAAAAACAAATAGTACAATACCTTCCACCTTTACAGAAAAAAGTGTCTGAATTTACATATATTGACCCAAACATCTGGCAGGGCCTAATATCTAAGTCTAATTTCTAAAATATGGAAATAATAATAGTAATAAAAGTAATCAGATCAGAGCATGCAGTGTCACTCAGCTGATTTGCAGAAGGATTCAGGTGGTGGTCACCCATACTGTTCATGCAGCATCATGATGAAGAATGAGGGAAGGGGAAACCGTCAATAAAAATGCCACTAAATCAAAGTTAAGTCCTGACTTCTCTCAGCCAGATGGGGCTTGAGGTTGCCCTCCCTCCCCGTAATTGATATTTTCTGCATTTTTATGTTACATTATCGACCCCGGAGCCTGCTGCTGTCTGACGTTTTTTTAAATTGGCAATGAAAAAAGGACTAATTAGGTATATTGTTATGCAAAAACTCACAGCTGTTAAAAATAAAGGAAATATAAAAAAACTGCATTTGAGAATCCTACAAATGTTTACTGAATGCAATATATGAGGTAAAATGTGGCTATGGTAGTAGTTGACCTGGAGTTTATCCATACTCTGCAACAGAGATTTAAAGTAGTCCACCCCTTTCAGTTTCCCCATGGGACCTTAGTTTGAAAATATGAATGTACGGTAGTATGTATCATTTTTGTTTTAATTTTAATTATGTTTTTTTCAATTTAAAAGACAATTTTGCACAAACAAAAAGAAAAGTTGCCAATTGTTGTTGATTAATCGTAGAATATAATTTGAAAACCGATAAATTAACTGCATCTCTCATCCAGCACAATATGCGTCAAATACACTTTTAGTTTTTATATCAGCGATCAGCAATTGGTATAGCCTATCTGCAGCATATATGCATGTGTGTATGTATACAGATGATTTGTATGAGTATAGGTATTTGCTGTATGTATGTATGTATCATGGATGTATAATAAGAACATACAATCATGCACATAACTGGTACGCAGCTGGTACGCATTGTAACAACAGGGTTTTATGTGACCGGTAGTCACTCACGGTAACGCCCACCCAGCCAGGGATTCGCTGTTGGTTGGCGCCTCCATTTCCTTTTCCCCCTATTTAGTTAGACGGAGCAGGAAGGGAAAGGTGTGTGCAGCAAGAGGGATCGGTGGAGCAACACGCTCATCTGTTTAGAGACCAGCAGTTAGGTCGTTTAAAGTCCGTGTTACCGTTGTTTGATCCACCGCCCACCGTCATCGTACCCTTCTGTCGCTTCACTTCCCGGATTATTGTTTACAAAACTGAAAGGAGCCGGTCATCTCCCAACCACCTTAAAAACCAGGACTGGATTTTCAAAACCGACTGGATTGCTAAAAATGACTGACATTCTCCCGTGGTAAATTGACTGTTTTATTTATTTTGAAGAAAACCCGAAGTGGAACGTTTTGGATTTAACATTGAACTGTGGGAAGACGAATTGTTTGATTGTTTGTGGGGTATTCAAAAATACACTTGCTATTTGTGATTATAATTTTGAGTTGTGTCCTTTCTTATATTTTCTAATGTCATTCAATGTTGGGTGTTTGCAGTGAGATGTTTACACCTTTGTGCAGACTTACTAAAACTGACTGACTAGCCAAATCTCAAACGGCAGGAGAGAGACCTGACTGGCACCCCAAAAGAACCTAAATAAGTAAACTGTCACATATGTCCAGCACTTGAGAAAATCACACCAAACTAAATGGATTGTTTAAAAGCACGATAGGTAAGAGGAATAAAATGTATTTTTGGGGTTAGTGTGCCTTTAAAAGGGGCCATATTATGTTGTACATGGGAGACAACCCCATCTGGAAAGAAGGATTTTTGCCTTTGCAGACCATTGACATGCACAAAACCCCACAATATAACACACTACAGGAAAGGGACACCCCCCAAAAAGCAGAATAGGACCTCTTTATATCTGTGTTAGTACCTGTTGGTGACTCCACAGGGTTGGGGGTGTCTGCTGGTTCTGCGGCGGCGGTGGGGGGGCAGAGCCTGGTTCTCCTCCACCTCCAGACTGGGGATGCCCTTCATCATGTTGGCCTGCGCCTCCAGGAGGATCTTCTCAAACTCTTTCCCATCGTAGTGACCCATGTTCTGCCTCCGCTCCTCCCACTCCTTCTCTGCTGCCTGTAGGGTGGAAATGAAAAGGAGAGAAA
>NW_011365468.1:0-2418 GCF_000735185.1 Notothenia coriiceps | reverse complement strand
AAGGACACTTAACAAACATCACATTTTAAAATGTCAACTTCACAGTAACAATAGGGAAGCTGTGGCTCAGTGGATAGTGTGCTGGACTTCAAATCAGGGGATAGCAAGTTCGAGTCCCACTGCAGTCAGCATGTCGTTGTGTCCCTGAGACACTTCACCCCAAATTGCTCCTGTGAGCATTGGTCACAGTAATGAATGTATACCGTAATTTTCGGACTATAAGGCGCACCTGAATATAAGCCGCAGCAGCTAAATTGAATGATGTGTACATATATAAGCCGCACTGGACTATAAGCCGCAGGTGTTTTAATGTTAATTACCATATGTAAGGGTTCGTGCACAGAGGGGATTGTCGGGAAAGAGATGGCTGTTTGAGGAAGCTCCCATTTATTAACATTTCAACAAACAAGTTGCATATTTGCATAACGTATTCAAGTGTTACCATTTAGTGCAATAGCAGCTACAGAACATGTACTGTGCTGTGTAAACTGTACTGTATCACATAGCGTTTCAGACACACAAACTTTTGAACTTTCAAACTTAAACGGTGCGCTCCCAGCGCACGTACCGGCAGTGATCTACAGCAGCGGTTTTCAACCAGTGGTACGGGGACAAACTGTCTCGCTCTCGTAATGGCTGTCTGACTTGCTCTCGTTCTGTCTCTCGCACCACTCTCGGTTCCACTTTTACTTTTGCGCGCTACCTGTCTCACTCTTTTCCGGCCTCCAGCTTTTCCTGCTGGAACCCGCCGCTTAAAGTTGGGGGTCCGCGGACCGGCCATAGAGTCCATAGAGTTAAAGGTGGTGGCCGTTAGCTGTAAAAATCCATAGATTAGCCACACCGTTATATAAACCGCAGCGTCGAAAAATGGGAAAAAAGGCGCGGCTTATAGTCCGAAAAGTACGGTAGTTTACAGATATGCTGTATGAGAAACCAAAGTGATTTTGGAAAATTGCACCATATAAATCTATTCTAGTAGACCTCAACAATGGAATTATGATCAGTGGAAATGGCCATGACATGGGACCTTTAAATTTGACAGGGACGTACACAGCATTATGCTAATACTGTACACTTTGTTTTGCTCCACTGCTGACTTTTTGGCTTGCATTGCCAAATAGCAAAGCAAATATTGTTGCGGCCCCCCTGAAGCATTAATGGCTTTCCAGCAATCTTCTTTCCTCTTTTACTTCTGTTTACTTAACTAATCTTTGCAATCGTAATAATTCAGGCTGAGAGGCTGGAAAAGGGTGATTTAAAAGTAATTTGTGTCAAATCAAATGACGATAAGTGCCACATCTTGGCAGGTTATAATTTGTAAATGAGACAAAGTTGATGATTACATCTCTGAAACACTTGGTTGTTAATGTGACAGAAACTATTTTTGTGATTTAATAGTATACGGATATGCTGTATGATTCAGGAAAACGTCTTGACTTCATTTGATTATGATGTTTTAGTACCCCATGAATCAGAACAAGCTCATATCGCTTGTAAAATTAGTGTTGTACCTGCTCCAAATGTGTGACATGAGACTCATTCTGTGAAAGTTCTCCAGTGCTCCTTTGACAGCAACATTTGTCTGTAAGGAATAAGTCAAAGACAAATGTACCCCACAATACATGCAAGGAATGCTTACTCTATAATGGAATCCAGTACAGGCCCCCTGCAGTAACATTACAACAGTCCTATAGTTTTAATATCCATCTTGAAGGCCCCATGGCATCCTTCATGTCTTCCTGGGTTTTGTGATTTATTTTGATTCAAATTACTTGAGGGCAATCTGAATGTAAAGGCCATGGCAAACAATTACCATCAGGTTAGAAGTTTGAAGCGCTCTGAAACCACCAGGGATAACTGGTGACAACAACTCCACACTTAAACCCGTTGCAGTAGCTACAGTGTTTGTTAGAAACATAACAAATAAACAGTTAGTCAAGTTTACTTGCAGGTTGTGACCTTCCATCGCCAAATTGAAAGGAACACAGACTATTACAGCTTGTAACCATAAACAGACCTCGACACTAGGGCTGTACCCGAATATCCGAATATTCGTTCGTTGGAGTACTATTCGGGTTTCAATTTCGTTATTCGGATATTCGTTTTGTTTGTTTTTTCCCCATTTTTTTTCCAAATTGAATTTATTGAAATCTCCAATATCAACGTAAGAGCTTGTGCCTCTTCGGGGGGTGCTAACACTTAACCATAAATGTTATCGTTTAGTTTCTCCGTCTTTATATGTAGATATTACTTTTCTCCGTTAATCTCCGTCACGTTGTTTCCATAGCAACAACAACTTCCTGTCAACTGCGCTAACTCTCCTTCAAAATAAAAGCATGCCCATAAATAGGAAGCCAAGCCAAATTACACTTAAGACATATACAACTGCAACGAAAGTAACAACACCAATGTGATATC
>NW_011365467.1:0-1763 GCF_000735185.1 Notothenia coriiceps | reverse complement strand
CACGTTCACCGAGGCATCAACCTCCTAAACCCTTTCGAGGGCTACAAGAAACGAAGTGAGTAGCCTACAAGATTGAAGCTGGTCAGATAACGAACGAGTAAATGAAAACGGAATGAGGCGGAGAAGTGTGTCTGTGTGTGTGGGTGTGTGTGTGTGTGTGAGATTAAAAAAGCCCAATTGCTTTTACAATAAATAAACATTGAATGTGTTTAATTGAATAGTAAAGGGGTTTAACGTTAGTGGCAGTTTGTTTGTGAGAGAGAATAAATAAGACAGCCCAATATTAAAAAATTGTTATTCTTTTTCCCCGCATATTTCGCAACTTTCCGCATATTTCGCAACTTCCCGCAATTTCACCGCATAAAATCACATAAAAACCCCGCATGTTTAATCGCATAATCAAGGATTTTAGCACGCATAATCAAGGAATTTAGCCCGCATAATAAAGGATTTTTGCCCGCGTTTTTCTGGAGGGTCTAGATAATGACAAAACCTGACACTTTTTTAATTATTACAAGTAAAGGTTTTTATTTACTGCGTAAAAATTATTGCCACATTACGATTTCAATTTCATTTAGACCACCAGGAGGCAGTTTGAAGAGATCTGGCATTTATACTTGGACTGGGGAGGAAATAAAAAATAAAATTCTCATTAGGAACTCCCAGTGTGATGAAAGGTCTGTCTCAATAAGACAAAGGTGAACGGACAATCCCTTTACAGAATTAAGCAAGTCCTTTTGAGCTCAGTGTATTTTGCAATTCAATTCTCATTCATTAAATAAGTTGAATAACCAATAAAATAAGAAGAAGCTTCTCACCTGATCGGTCACCTTTTTATCTCATCTGCTCAGTGACTTGTTGTGATTTGCTCTGTCAGTCATGCCGGATGTTGTGTCTCTTCATTATGAAACAACATGGTTGACATAACCGCAGTGACATTTGGATTCCTAATTTCCTGATAAATGTCAGTTTCTATTGACACAGTCATATAATGTAATTATGCGTTTTAGCATTGAGGTCATTCTTAGTGAAGGTTTTGTACTGGATTGCTATAATACAAATACAATTAAATGAGAACAAATGTAGTGTGATACATTTTGACAAGAAATTGGTAAAGGGAAATGGTCTGAAAAATATGTAAAAATGTTAAATAGATATGATAATGAAAAGAAAATTGTGAAATGTAAGGAAAATGTGGGACCAAAAAAAGTAAAAAAGAAATCTTGGAAATATATGGGAATTGTACAACTAAAATGAAATAAATCTAAATCCTAAAGCAGGATAAACAAAGTTGCAAATCTAATGTGTGACACTTAAATTGGTCTTCATGGAGCAACACTGTAAAGATAATTAGAGAACGCAATTCCTGAAGAAATTGCTAGTGGGAATGCTTTATAATAATAATAATAATAATAATAATAATAATAACACATGGGACTTATATAGCGCTTTGCTGGAAACTCAAAGGCGCTTTGACAGAGAATTAAAAAAGACAAAAAAAACAAAGAAATACAAAAAAAGAGATAAACAAAACAGAAAATAGGGGGGGGGTCAGTGGTTGAATGCAGTGTTGAACAGGTGGGTTTTGAGTGATGTTTTGAATGCTGTGAGGGAGGAAGAGTCTCTGATGGATTGGGATAGTGAGTTCCAGGGGGGTGTGGGGGGGGGGACAGGAGGTTGGCAGCAGCAGAGCGGAGGGAGCGAGTGGAAGTGTGTCTGTGGAGGAGGTCAGGTAGGATGGGGCCAGGTTATGGAGGGCTTTG
>NW_011365466.1:0-2385 GCF_000735185.1 Notothenia coriiceps | reverse complement strand
GGAGACCCCCCAGCATGGTTCTTACCAAACTTTAAGTTTTTTAACTGGTCTCTGGAGGAATGTAAGGGGAGTTTGAGGGGACTCTACTCGCATTGTGAGGCACTATTTTTGGATACTTTTTTCCATTTTCACCCCTTTTCTATGGATTTCCAAAAAGACTACGGCAGATATGTAATATTTAATGCAGCCGAACCGTGTACTACAATGTCATTATATGAGGACTTTCAAAGAGAAAAGCAAGCACACTTGGAATAAAGAATTATTTTATTTTTAAAAAACGTTTTCAGATTTCACATCACATAAACACCAAATCTCAGCATGCATTGTGGCTAAACCATCCAATCATCGAGCTGAGGATCTTGATCCCCTCCTGCACATCGGCTATCGCGTCCTTCAGTTGCGCGCTGGGGGCCATGTCTGGAGCGGGACACCAGCAGGGCAGACACTTTAATAAAGTCTGTCTGTCGTCCTACTGACACCCCACACAAGTTCAGCCAGGAAAAGACAACCAAACCCCGCCCCCTAATGCTGTTGTGATTGGCCGCAGCACTGCTCTGTCACTAATTGTGAGCGTTGATTGGAGGAAATCTGGGTGAGGGCTCCTGTGTAATATCCAACATGGAGGCCATCAGGAATGTTTCTTTTCTTAAATTAAATTAAATTAAACTATAATACAAATAAAAAAACGTGAAACAATTGAGAATGATATAATTAAGGTTTTTGTTTTCTCAGTCAAATGTCTTCTTCTGATTAGTTGCTTGATTATTTTTTATATTTTGTATTATTTCATTATATTCTTACATTTTGTTTTTCCTTTTTTTCTTGGTATTTGTGAAGAAATTCAAATAAATTGACAAAAATGTTCAGAAATATAATTTTACTGAAGTTATCTTGACGAAACAATTAAAATCAAATTATTTATTTATTTAGCTGGCAGTAAAAATACAAACCAATAACTAACATACAAAATAGTTAGATTTTGAGGAACTCTGTGTAAAGCCCTCCCCCAGCTTTTTCTTAATTTAGCAGCGTGCAGTGAAGCGTTCCTTTAGTTCCTTTTTAAAGACGGTGACGATCACAGCGGTAAAATGCCTGAAGCTGAAGTTTTGTACTCTGATGTAAAGTTCAAAAGAGACAGGGGAAACAATGATGGTGAGTCAAAATATTTTCATTCATCTATCCATCTATCCATCTATCTATATTTCTATACATTACTAAATAAGCTACCAGAGCTTTTTCAAGAAGTTTCTAAGAACTTAAAAGACGCATGTGTTTCTGCAGTTTGAGTGAAATGTGAATGTTTATACTCACATATTATCAGCAGTGAGTACATCAGAGTTCATTGAACAGAAAGTGTTGTTGGGTTGCAGGCAGTGCATCCTCAGCGGCTGACACCACCTACTCTGCAGTCAGGATCTTGGAGAAGCAGCCATCCACAGAGCTTCCTGGTGAGTGATAACACATATTAATACATTACAAAAGAGAACAGGAAAGTAACCTCCAGTCCGTGGAGTCAGGAGGCCATCAAGAACATACAACAAAACATGTGCATTTATCAATCCAACTTATGTGAGTGCTCAGTCTTGGAAATTAAAACAAAGAAATGGATATCTATATAAATAAAAACCTAAAGAACGGCAACTTGATTCTTAAGATAGATTGTATTGTGAGCAAAAATATATATTCCAGAAAAAATAAATAACATTCATTTAAAGTATTTCATGAAATGTGTCTTTAAACTATTGCATCCTGATGTGTCATTTCAATCAGCAGAGACGGTTTTGATGTAAGAATACATATTTATTGCAGAGATACACAAATTAATGTAATGGTGATTTTGGCGATTAGGCCCCGTTGTGCAGGAGTATCATTTAGGAGGGGAGAACCGATCAGATGAAACCCCCCAGGGTCTAGACACTGGTGGTGGTGAATGGATAGCTGGGTTCGGTCTGAAGGGGAGGGGCTTAGCTTGACACTGGTGGTGGTGAATGGATGGTTGGGGTCGGTCTGAAGGGGAGGAGCTTAGCTTGACCCTGGTGGTGGTGAATGGATGGTTGGGGTCGGTCTGAAGGGGAGTGGCTTAGCTTGACCCTGGTGGTGGTGAATGGATGGTTGGGGTCGGTCTGAAGGGGAGTGGCTTAGCTTGACCCTGGTGGTGGTGAATGGATGGTTGGGGTCGGTCTGAAGGGGAGTGGCTTAGCTTGACCCTGGTGGTGGTGAATGGATGGTTGGGGTCGGTCTGAAGGGGAGGAGCTTAGCTTGACCCTGGTGGTGGTGAATGGATGGTTGGGGTCGGTCTGAAGGGGAGGAGCTTAGCTTGACACTGATGGTGGTGAATGGATGGTTGGGGTCGGTCTGAAGGGGAGGGGCTTAGCTTGACCCTGG
>NW_011365465.1:0-2182 GCF_000735185.1 Notothenia coriiceps | reverse complement strand
TGGCACCTTCCCCCCCAAGTATATTTCAGATCTGTGGGAAACACTGGGACCGGTCAGAGCATCCGGCCCATCCCCAAAATAAACTAATTTTGCAGACCCTACCCCTCCGTAGTCTATGAGAAATGCCAGCGTTCTCCTCCGGTTTACAGGCACTGTGTAAATTATTATATAGAATAATTATGATCCCGGACAGAAAGTCAGAAAAGTCATTTATGAAATCCTTATTGCACTTTGGCGGGTGATACACGACTGCACAGAGTATAGGTGAGGCCAGGTTCAGTTAAAAAAGCTGCAACTCAGCTCAGGCCAAAAGTTATAAAATCAGGCGCTTTATCTTTACACTTTATGGAAAGAAGGTACTGGCAGGGCATCATCAGAAAAACGCTCAGTCTGACTGCCTTTCAAGTTTCAAAGTGTTACCTGGCCGATCAGTGCTAACAATCGGGATTTTCGGTTTTTGTCACCTCCAATTTCTACAGTGGCGTCACCAGTGCTTTCCTGAAAAGTGGATCCAATGTGACCGCATACACTCTCACCATTGGAAACAATAGAAAAAAGACGCTGGGACTCACAAATGTGGACACTGTTTCTAATTAGGTTTAATCATTGATAGCTGGAGCATTGTTCTATCATAAAGACATAAAAGTGCAATAGATATTGTCTTGAAATGACAGTGAATGAGTCTATTCCCCAAAACATCAAACAAGCTAGCTGTTGCCTTGGCTAAAACCTGTTTGTTTGTCTCACTGCCCATGCTGGTTCTATTTATTATTGGACCTCATGTCCCCACCTTTCCAGATATCAGCAGTCATTTTCAAATGAAAAAATTGTAATACACCACATATTTCCTTGAACAATGATCAAGAGAAAAAGGTTCAATGACTCAGCAGTTTATTGGCTGATTTTTTGTGTAATAAAAAGATATAGACCTTTCAATGTCTGCTTTCGAAGAGTGTTTTGAACAGCCACACAATAATTATTTGATCCAAGTTGGCTTTTAGTCACTTTCCCTCACCCATTTGATAAGCCCTTAACTTACTGCCATGAACTGTTACCACCTTTAGAGCTTATGAACAGTTGACTACGCAAAGACCTATGACAGTGCAGGTTTACTGTACTGAAAGCTTAGGTGATTCATTTTCTTTAAGTTGTACTGCTATTCGAAACATTTACTGGTCTCGGTCGAAATTATAGTCTAACTTCAAGTCTAATGGAGGTATTTATGAACAAAACAATCAAAATGTTGCTTCTTTATTAGAAAGAACTTCAGGAAACATGTAAGTGACACATTGTAGCTGAGAATAGCATGTGTTGCATTTAAAAGCATTCCAGTTTAGAGGCTCAACTTATACAACTTACCATTTGTTTTATATCAATTCATCTCTCTTTTGTTTCTCTATCAATTGATGCACACAAATTCGTTTTTTTTTTTCAAACCCAATGGTTCTTGCTAAAAAATTACCAACAAAATATCAGCTGTCACAGCAATAAGGGTCTCCCTCGCCCTCCCTTCGGCAAATCAGACCACATCTCACTGCTGCTGCTGCCTGCTTACAGGCAGAAACGTAAAAGCGCCAGACCGGTAACAAAGACACTACAACGATGGAGTGAGGAGTCAGATTCAGCTCTGCAGGATTACTTTGCATCTACGGAGTGGAGTGTGTTTGAGGACAACAACATCAACACACACACGGATACGGTCATCTGCTACATTGGGAAATGCATCGATGACGTGGTACCGAAGGTTTCTGTACGAACATTCCCAAATCAAAAGCCCTGGATAAACTGCGAGGTGCGTGGCAAACTGAAAGCGCGCACAGAGCAGGAGATTTGGAGGAGTTCAGGAAATCTAGGTATGAACTCCGGAGAGCAATCATCGAGGTTAAACACATGTCTTTCACTTGGGAATACACATATAACTATGGATAACCAGATGTGTGTAAATCAATGTTCATGGTAATTTGAAAACAAATGCCGGTGTTGCAGTATAAATTGAGTCATGACAACTGAGGTTACCTACTGTAACCCCAGTTTCTATGAGTAAATGGCGCAGCCCTCTAAGGCTATCGCTATTGGGTAATCCCCCTGCGCCCCCGCGCAGCACTGAAACACTTGTAGTCCACGCCCACCCGCAAGGTGGGCCCCACCCTCGGGCCTCCTTCCGGTATAAATAGGAAGGTGG
>NW_011365464.1:0-2745 GCF_000735185.1 Notothenia coriiceps | reverse complement strand
TAGATGGTATTTTAAACTCGCGCTCTGAAATTACGGGGCGGCCGAGGACAAAAAAATGCACATGCGTTAAGTGTGTTAAAATAGTTAGTGGCGTTAATTTTTTTCCCGTTATTAACGCGTTAACTTGACATCCCTAATATAAATATATATATATATATATGTATGTACCCAGAACGCCTCGTTGAAGATTTTTAATTACCAATCCGCGGAGCCGTTACGTTAAGTCCTCACACACACACACTCAATCTTTTTTTCTCAGCTGCAGCTCCGCAGATTTCTCAGCCTGAGACGGCGGGACGCGGTGAGGCTGTGAGTCTGTGTGAGCACACACACAGACTCACAGCCAGGCTGCGGTTGTGTGTGTGCTCGGGCTGTGTTTCGCTGTGTCTCGCCGACCCCACGCAGCAACCAGGAAACCACACCAGTAAGCCAGCTCACACTGTCCGCTCCTCGCAGCAGCGAGCCTCGAAACGTCCCGCCAACACGGCACCCAGACCCCACGCAGCATTCTCATCTGTTTGTCATTACTGGTGCCATTTTCTGGTTGCTAACGCCATTTTAACACATAATCACTGATGTTCCGCTGCAGCGTTTCCGCCAGGGGGAAGTCTTGCCGTCATTTGACAAAAAAATTAATAATTCGAGAGAAGATCGAGAGTTTTCATAGCTTGAAATGACGAAAAGGAAAAAGGACAAGGACATCCCTCTGTTGGAGGGGCAAAGGAGTCTGGTGGGATTATTTTCGCCGCCAGCAAAGTGTGTTCCTGTGACGGAAAGTTTACTGCCGGCGAGCCTTGACGGGCGGTGCTAGTGGAGCACGCGCGTCAACTGCGAGCGCCGGAACCTCGCAACTGCAAAACTGAGGCTCCGTGGTAAACTGTGGTAAAAATGAAGAGCCGTTTAGGAGCCGAAAGAGCCGGCTCTTCTTAGTGAGGCGAGCCAAATGATCCGGGTCACTAAAAAGAGCCGGAATTCCCATCACTAATACGTAAAGAGATAGTATCTATAAAGGGACGGCTCAATTCAAAATTCAAGTCACGTGCCTTATGTTGTTTCCTTCTCAGATGAGTAAAGACCTGCTCCTGGCCTTCTCCAGGGACTTCCTGAGCGGAGAGGGGATCCTCCCCCGCCACCTGGGCTACCTGGGGTTACCAGTCTCCCACGTGCAGACGCCCCTGGACGAGTTCAACTTCGCTGTGAAGAACTTAGCGGTTGACTTGAAATGCGGCATACGTCTAGTGTGAGTGACACAGCCTGAATTGAAATGTGATGCTCTGATTCCTGTTGGGATATCCGCTTTTCTCCGAGTTCAGGCTCAGCCGCAGGGCTGAGGGATCTAGTGTTCAACAGAAAAGAGGGATTTCCTCCCTAGGATTCTCACTGAAGGATGTTCTCTCTTACTGCCTTGCCAATGTCAAAGTATTGCACTCATGTAGTTCATTCTCACATGTTTGTGTGTGGATTTTCTGTCTTGTATTGAAGTTAAAATAAGTGATAGCAAGGACCACACTTGCCCACCTTGAGACTTCAAAAGTCGGGGTCTTGGTAAGGCCAGGGCTGTATATCAATATTATATTGTGATATGAGAGTAGAATTGATTTATTTTGGATATCTTTCCAAATATCCTAGCATTACATAAATGTTGTCTCTTTTCCAGTTTTAAAGGCTGCATTTGAGTCATATCCATCAATGAATTTACCTCACATTTTCACCTGTTTCTCATTATATCAACATTAGCACTGATTATTTCCCAGCGCCAAAAAAGCAACACTACATTATCCTCAAAAAATCGATATAGTAATATTCGATCAAAAATAAAGTTTTTTTCTCCATATCACCCAGCCATGTTCTTGGTGTGTTTCTTTAATTCGGTTGACTTGGAAAGATTGAATGGTAACTCAGTGAAACCACATTTTACGTTTAATACTAATATTCCACATCTCTGGCAGGAATCAATGGTATAAATGAACATTCAATATTTTTGTATTTATTCATTAATTTCATTTATTTGTTGCCCCTGCCCATTACAGAGCCCCTTTGCATACCTAATTAATTGAAAAATCCATACCATCTCAATCAATAGCCGCTATTGTATTACAATCAAAGCCAGGGCGCCATCACAGGCTGTTTACCCAGTAACATGCAGGAAATTATACTGAATATTATCTCTGTCAAAATGTTACACATATGTACTCAAGTAGCTTTTTCCAAACTTGTTTCCTGCAAAAATGAATGACTTTTTTGCTTTCATATCCAAATTTTTCATCGAAAAGTGTTTGTAGACTGTTGTCATTAGTGATTTGGGTCTCAAAACATCAGCATTCAATGATTTTACAGTGCTTAAAGTGCCTGTGACACGATTTTGGCCCATCATCCAAACCCATCAATTTGAGTAAATATTGTCCCCTTGAAAACTGTTACTGAACTGATTTTGGATATTTGTACTTTGATAACCATTAATCTGCCCTTCAATGTTGACAATTTCCTGGATCTTGTCGGAGATTCTTCAACTCCCGCCAAATTATGGGTGACGTCAATGCGGGCACAGCGCTCCAGCTGCACCGTTCAGGATCCCAGCATCTGCATGTAAACGCACGATGGCGGACACAGCAGCAAGCTCAGACAGCGATGACAGTTTAATTTTGAACGTGTCTGAGAGCTCATATGAGGCTGAAGGATCGGTTTATTTTGTATCTGTTAGAAGTTTAGGAATTAGGTGCGTCAATATTGGCGATCATACGGTCA
>NW_011365463.1:0-4630 GCF_000735185.1 Notothenia coriiceps | reverse complement strand
AAAGGGAGGTCAGGTACTCTTTAAAACAGCTGCTAGTTATGGGTACTTTTTACTGAAGTACATTTCAAAGTTCTTTGACTTGAGTAAAGAAGTTTAGTGAGTACTTCTACTTTCACCAGAGTATTTGTACTTCTACTTGAGTAAAGGATGTGTGTACTTTTTCCATCTCTGAATATGTGCAATATATACGTGGCTGCTAAATCCTCAGAACTGTTACAAGATGTGTATTTTGTAAACTGTGTCCTTTTATTTAATTGGTTTTTATCATGAATGTGTTTGTATGCTTCTTAGTTAACACTAAGCTGTCTTTGGCTCTTTTTCTGCTGTAACAAATGTACATTTTCTCTGTGGGACTAATAAAGCTATTCTGATTCTGAAAACACTTTTCCTGGATCTGGGGATTAGACTGGATCAATATGTTCTCCCCACCACAGGCTACTCTTTGTATCTCACCTTCTGAAAGTGTGTCTGCCGGCTAAAGCCACACATTCAGAGGCGTAAACAACAACTTCCAGAAAAACAAAGAGAATACTAATCCAATCTTCATGCCACAATACCCTCAAAGCTTTCATAGCGGTGTTTACATTTTCCATTGCATAAAGCCACTGTTTTAATAATCAGAACCCAAAAGCACAGACAAGCAGTCGTTCCTGTTTTGATTTAAAAATAGAAAATGTCTCCTAATAAATTGAAAAACTGTTGGAGGAACGTCCAAAGTATTTAGTAATGCCCGGGTAAAGATGAAATCAAAGTGTCGTCGGTTTTTCTGGGAAGAGAGCGAAAACACTTCAGGCTGAAAGAGTGAAATCCATAAACATCATCCGATAAGGAGTATTACCCAGAGTGCTTAGCGGCAGCCTGACAGTTTGGGGTTGGATTGATACGCTGCACGCTTGTTAGCCTTCTTTATTGCTCCCAAAGTTTAGAAATAACTCCAAGAAAAACAGAGTGACACTTCAATTATGATACAGAGTGAGTGGCTGAAGGGTTATATCAATATTGGCAAACCAACTATTGTTGTCAGTTTACATTTCAGACGCTTTCATTGAGCCCTGATGTTTAAATAAGCATTATTATTATGCCCTTTTCTGTCGGTTTTGGTGCATGTCAATGGTCTGCAGAGGCTAAAATCCCTGTGCCTTAGAGGGTGAAAAGAGCAGCACATATTAATATTAAAGCATGGAGACACTACAGACTGATATACACCTGAACATCAGCAGGAGAGGACTCTTTAAAGTAGAGACACTACATACTGATATACACCTGAACATCAGCAGGAGAGGACTCTTTAAAGTAGAGACACTACATACTGATATACACCTGAACATCAGCAGGAGAGGACTCTTTAAAGTAGAGACACTACATACTGATATACACCTGAACATCAGCAGGAGAGGACTCTTTAAAGTAGAGACACTACATACTGATATACACCTGAACATCAGCAGGAGAGGACTCTTTAAAGTAGAGACACTACTGATATACACCTGAACATCAGCAGGAGAGGACTCTTTAAAGTAGAGACACTACATACTGATATACACCTGAACATCAGCAGGAGAGGACTCTTTAAAGTAGAGACACTACATACTGATATACACCTGAACATCAGCAAGAGAGGACTCTTTAAAGTAGAGACACTACATACTGATATACACCTGAACATCAGCAGGAGAGGACTCTTTAAAGTAGAGACACTACATACTGATATACACCTGAACATCAGCAGGAGAGGACTCTTTAAAGTAGAGACACTACATACTGATATACACCTGAACATCAGCAGGAGAGGACTCTTTAAAGTAGAGACACTACATACTGATATACACCTGAACATCAGAACTCAGCAGTGGCTCTTACGTATGTGCTAATGCATTAGTCTTTCATGGCCTCTTGCTGGTAATGCTGATCAATAGTGCTACATCTGTTTAAATCTTGTAAAATGTACACCAGTTAGTGGAGTCAGCCCATTTCATACATGTGTTATGACTTCCCTGCAGATACATTATGTAAAACGCCTCCATTTGGCAAACGCAGAAATGTACATCCTTCCTTAATGAATATTGGTGTTTGAGTAGAAGGCAACATTTCACCTGGGTGCTTTATTACTTGTTGAATAGATGTGCTGTAAGGATCGCTAAAGAAAAGGAATTCTATCGAGTTTGGAAAAATGTTCCAATGTCCTGATTCCTCTTTCTGTGCTGCTGCAGACGGAGAGTATTCTGTGAGAAGAAGAAAAGGACACCCTTCCTTCATGAAGCAGCTCAGATCTCTGCATGGAGAACCAAAACAGAAAAGCTTAGTTGAAATGAAAATAAAACCAGAAATGAAAGCCCTCCTCTGACTGAAAGCTGGCTCTTTTAATAGGAGTTTCTTCGAGGATTACTGATATGCGGCACGAAACCATTCAAGGTGACACTTACATAAAATAATGTGTCATTATTATTATTATTATTATTTATGTATTATTTTATTATTATAAAGAAGATCCCACCAATATCATTTACATAGCACTCTTCCTCTCCGCCTCTGTTAATGAAAAGAACAAAATTATAACTTACAATTAAATATAATTACGCATTCCAACTAAGACCAGAGAAACCCTATGCCTATCTCGCCACTTGGTTCGGTCCCGGATGGGAACCTTCCTTTTGTCGAGTGTTGTTCCCTCGAGGACCTTTGGTCCAAAGTACACTGTTTGGAGCGGGACAACCGAAGACAGACAGCTGCGTGTAACCGAGGGAAAGAAGAGACAGACTGCGTGATAACCGAGAGAAGAAGGAACAGACTGCGTGATAACCGGGTTATGGCTAGAAAGGATCCGTCTTGTAAAACTCTCGCGAGAGTTTGGCTGAATGTCACGTGGCTGAATGTTACGTTTTGGCAGGCAGCCTTTCTAGTTACGATCGTTAACTCCAGTCGGGCCACAGCAAATGATGATGAGAAGTACAATTATCTAATTAATTATGGTCAATTACAGGGAGTGTGATTGTGTTGAATATGGGCTGTTAGCGGCGCGGCTTGCGTGTGTGTTCAAAGAAGAATGACAACACTGTAGATCACCGAACACTATGGTTTATTTTTGTATTCAAGGCAACGTCAGGCGTGTGTGCGCAGTAAAGACTCCCAAGATAGCTGCCTGGTGGGCAATAAAATGTTCACTTGCAGTGTTTTACTATTAAGTCTGATGTTCCTCCTCGGCTTGAATATTGCCTGCTGACATTAATGTGTATGTTGCATCAATGTTATGCTGTAGATGTGTTTGCCGAGGGCGCTCCTGTATTACAACGAGATGGGTTACAACCGAGAACGTGACCGTCCATATTTACACAAGACGATCCTGTTTCTAGCCATGTTAACCTGGGATTACCAAGAGAGACAGACTGCGTGATAACCAGAGAAAAGAGAACGCACTGCCGTGGATATTAACAAATAGCGTGTGCGTTCCGTTTTCACTCTACAGCGAGAAAGCTCACGGGGGCTTTCCCGAACCATGTGTCCGAGGGAGCTGGAGTTAAATGAACCTCTCAGTCATTACCGTTTCGCCTTTTCACTGATTCGCTAAAGCTGAAAAGCCAATCAGAGTGATTTCTTTGCCGACAACTTGGCCCACCGACTCAACATGGTGAATCGGGCTCGGGTTCTTCGGCCGAAAAGTTGTGTCGGCAGGCCTGAGAAGACACGCCGGTGGCCGGACACCACNCCATGAACTCGCACATATTTTCTTATTTGACGGGGGGTGGATACGTGGGCCACCCGAATAGGTTAAGGGTCCCTTGGCTTTTCTTGCCGGGGGGGCTGCTCATTTCACGTGTTTAAATCCAGATATCAAGATCCTTTAGTTAGAAAACAAAACAAGTGACCGTACTGTATTTACTTGGACTAATATTTCCTCTGCATGTGGACATAGACTTGATGTCATATTGAGGTGATGAGTCCAAATTGCACGAGAACAACTCTAACAAACAAATAAGCTTTTAGCTAGCCACCATCCGCTAACTGTAAATCACATTTTATGTATTACATATAATTTATTTATTAGATTATAAAATACATTATGTTATATTTTATTTATTGTTTATTTTATTTGTTCTACAATGGAACAACTGTTTCCAAAAAACAACCTAAGGCGTTCCTATTGGCTAGCGCTCCTATCTGATATTATTGTATGTGATAAACTTAGGGGCGGGACATCTCTAAACAGTTGACCAATCACCACAGAGCCGGCCAGCTAATCCAATCAGAGCCATTAAAGCATTGAGACATGTCACAGTAGAGACACTACACACTGATGTAGACCTGCACATCAGCAGGAGAGGACTCTTTAAAGTAGAGACACTACATACTGATATACACCTGAACATCAGCAGGAGAGGACTCTTTAAAACAGAGACACTACATACTGATATACACCTGAACATCAGCAGGAGAGGACTCTTTAAAGTAGAGACACTACATACTGATATACACCTGAACATCAGCAGGAGAGGACTCTTAAAGCGGGGATGGGGAACCTCGGCCCCCAGGCCGTATACGGCCCGCTAGACCATCTGGTACGGCCCTCGAGGTCATTTATAAACACACACAAAAGGAAGAAATTAAAAAATCTAGACCGCAAAATAATTAAACA
>NW_011365462.1:0-2138 GCF_000735185.1 Notothenia coriiceps | reverse complement strand
CCCCCGTTGACATTCGCGATACAGAGGCCTCATACTCCACTACGCACCCCCCCCCCCCCACCGTTGACATTCGCGGTACAGAGGGCTTCATGGGAACTTTGAGGGGAGCCAGAAGTTGGAGTACCAAACACCGCTGCCAAAATCTCACTCTGAACTCTGTTCAAAACTTGAGAGCCCTGTATATACATATAGCTATATCTCACTGGATAAATACCAACTGCTGTTGATATACTGCAGTAAAATCATTACTTTGTGGATCATGGCGGTAAAGTCATGTTATAGAACTTATATCATACCTGCATTTCCCTACATGGATTAATACATATTTAACTTCTCTTAAATTTGGTCAAAATCCCCTAAAAATTGTGTAAAAGTTAACATTTTTGACCCGATTGTGAGCATTTTTCTGCTAATCCCTGCAGATCGCTCTCTTTCACTGGATGAATACACACATTGATCTGCTGCTGTTGACACTGCAGTAAAATCCTCACTTTGTGGATCACGGCGGTAAATCATAAGAAGGACAGCGTCATGCTAACTTCCTCCTGACGGTGTAGTGTGAAAGATGTTCTGTGTGTTCGTCCAGTGAACATGTGGAAGGTGGAACAGATCATAGTTTGAAGCAGGTCATAAAGCCGGCAGACGGGACGGTGAGGTGAGGAAGATGGAGGACACCTCTCCGGCTTTACAGTATGTGCTCATTCATCTCAGAGTACCTGGAGCTCAGTGTGTTCACTCGGGTGTAGAAGGACCAGGGACAGCTTCTCCTTAATGACGCAGATATTTAGGCTTTTGCTTTTAGTGTGATTTTTTTCATTTTGAAGGATAACTATAGCTCACTGGGATTGATTTACTCCTGAGTTATGAACCTAATTGGCCGGGCAATTAAACCGATAGTTAAAGCTAAAGGAAATGCTGACAGTCATTTAGCTCGGTCAACCAGCAGAGGGACGAAGTGGTCAAAGACAAAATATAGATTACAGACTAGTGGGGACTGACCAGAGGCTGCAGCAAACCCAGTTTTAAGAGAAAGACACTAGCCTCATCCCAATACCCCTCCTCGACTCCTCTCTTCCCGTCCTCCGGAATTGACCCGGAAATCGATCAAGACGTGCCATTTTGAAGGACGTCCCAATAGCTGAAATGCACACGGAGGAGTCGAGGAGGGGTGAGGGAGGAGACGAAAGGGAGGATACACGCGAGCAGACTACGCGGAAGTGTTTTCACTACTCGCGTAGAAAAGCCCCGCCCCCACCTTCACAGCTGGTCGATTTCAACAGAGGAAAACCGACAACTGGTAGATGAGTGGAAAAGCCTCACATAAATGTATAAGTGCTCACAGCTCCGTGGGAATTATTATGTGCAATTCATTTCTAAAAAGGCTTCACATTACTATACTTATATATTTGTTATTTAAATGTAGGCTACATTTTACACCAACACGGAACACAAAAGCAGGACCAACCATCATACATTGAATTCCTTGACTAACAAGAGAAATATTCAGTCATTTAAATAAATATTTAACCAGAAATGGGCCGGTTCTAAGGGGTTATTCAGTTCAGCCCGGAGAGGGGATACAGCTGTGCACATGTCATAACAGACGTCGTTTAAAAGTGACGTTTGAGTGAACGAGGACATCCCAATTAATACCTGAGGACTCCTCTGTCCTCGCGTCACCTCCTCGTGTCTCTCGCTGGCATCTTACGGAGGCGGAGCTAAGATGCAAGGAAGGGACGCGAGTGAGGGAAAGGAGGAGTCGAGGAGGGGTATTGGGATGAGGCTCCTGACAGGATTTGTAGCTGAGGAGCTGTACTTTAAGTTTGAGGGCGGTGTTTTCTCTTCACTCATTGGAGCAACAGCTGTGACAAAACTGCTTCCCCTTTGCCAGCTTGACTTCCAAGCTTTAGAGTCTGTGGCCGTAGCTTTGACTTTTCCCTCCGTAGTTGTCCTAGTGTCATGCATGCTTCCAACGAGGGGGTCGTTAGCCATTTGTGATTGTCTGTATACTGTATATAGGTCACGAGGTTTGTAGACCTTGCTCTTCGTCCCTTTTTCTCTTGAACCTCAAAAGCAGCACTCCATCTTTCTTTCACTTTGTATGGGAGCTTTGAGGCGACGACTCTCATGTTAGTTGG
>NW_011365461.1:0-6602 GCF_000735185.1 Notothenia coriiceps | reverse complement strand
CCAGGGTGGGGAACGTTTTCCTCTCAAGGGCCATTTCGAATTTTTCTACATCCTCCGAGGGCCGTACAAATTATTGACCTACTACTTAAAAATACTAAAATACACAGCCCATTAATTTCGCCTTCTTTCATGCCGTGCAAAGAAAAAGCAACCTCTTAATCCAGATATCTTACCATGACTCGTGCATGCATGCACGTGCACGGTGTGGCATGACCACCAAAACAGAAAGTATATTGGACACAAGATGTGTGCAAATGTGTTTAGTTTCCTATCCATGTGAACATGATTTAAGTGGGCGGGGGGGACCTAACCTCCTATAGGGGGGTCCAGGGGGCATGCTCCCCCGTGGAGATTTTTTTTTAAATGTTGAAGTTGTAAGCATCAATCTGGTGCACTTTGAGAGCAACATGAAGAGATCTATGGATACATCTCTCAACACCCATATGAAACAGAACTGTAAGCAGATTTCTTTTTCTTTATGGATATTTTACAAATCACTCTCCTTCAAACTGTATTCTTGTTTATTAATAACAACTTTTTTTTTTAATGTCATATAGTATGTTATACCTGTTTACTTTATTCTCTTATTTTTGTATAACTATAATGATCCTATAAAGATGTGCCTTTACCTCACTGGTTGTAGAAAAAGCTTCTTATATTCGTTAGCATAGCTAGCTAACCAGATGCTAATAACAACAAAGTTATTGACTGTATGATTAGTATGACAGATGAACAGATCACCACTGGGCTTACAACTAAAGACACAGCCACGCAAAAACTGCGGCATGTGCTTATGGGTACTGCAATTTGTGAAAGTTCCGGAGCGACGTTCTGGTGCTCTCCGGCAGAACTGCACCCCTGTAAGACGAGATATATTCCACGTGATGACACGTTAGGCTCGTGTTGTGTTCAAGGACCCTGACCTTGGCCAGGAAAAACAGGCACTCGCTTGTTTAATTTTTTTGGGGTCTTGATTTCATTAATTTTTTTATTTTTTGCGTGTGTTTATAAATTACCTCGAGGGCCGCACCAATTGGTCTCGCGGGCCGTATACGGCCCGGGGGCCGGAGGTTCCCCACCCCTGCTTTAGCATGTCTGCTACTGTTCCCTGCAGAGTTTCCATCTCATCCGCGATAGCTTGCTTGATTAGCATAGCTATATCGGCGGGTGAATCGCTAGCTTGCTGTTGTCTGTTAGATTCTTGTTTTTAGTCGGAGCCTTATCCTTCTTTACTGAAGACATTTCTTTGCTCAAATGTATGTTATTACTGTCCATGAGTTGCAATAAATATGAAAAAAGGGGGGATTTTGTTCAGCGCTCAGTATCTTGCTGCCATCAGCCTCGTGCATCACCGAAAGTCCACTTGTAGCACCTTTTGTGACTATGTGTGTTTTTTTTCCCTCAAATGTTCTGGTCTTTGTAGTTGCTTTGTGATCAAGGGGCCATTTACTTGACTTCTTTCCAATGACCAAATTGTGGCAAAAGAAGCCTGATTGCAAGTCTGTGAGAAAATGACCTTACTTCTCACTGGATTTACCACCACAGTCACAGTGACAGTCTTATGGTCTACATTGCTAGCTTTAAGTCTTCTTCAATACAGCATGATGTTCATTTGGTAAAAAAATAACAAAAATGCTCTAGCGTGAATACCTTGGGATTTACAGGCTGCTACCACATTGTTGTCCTGTTCATGAAGTTAACTGTAACATTTGATCACCGTAAAATATCGAGTTATGTTGTGTTAAGCTCCACTCTCTTGTGTCACTGCTAGTTCCAAACATCAAGATGGTGATGCCTAACTCAAACAAAGGTGACTATGTTGACTTCTTATAGTCTATCAGTGTAAATCAACATCATTGCTCAATTCCTTAAGTTTTTGAGGCAAATATTATGATTAAATATTGGCTGATATAAAATCAAAATTATATATGATGGACAGGACATGATATATATAACCCCTAACATAGCTTTGGTATTTATATAATCCTACATCTATTTCTAAAACAGTTTCAATATGTTTGCGATAAGCTTATGGTGATGGATCAGTTCATGTTTAAAGTATTATTTGGTTTAAGGTTTTATTTACCTTGGTACTGAACACAAAACAAAATTGTGTTCTTGATGGAAGCACTGTCAGATATGACACAACCCTCATACTTTAATCCTGTGTTAACAGGTATGTATTGCCTCTGAATGTGTGCAGTGGCTCCTGCTGACACGAAAAAACGAAATTGTGTATCTTACGTGTTCAGACAACCCTCTAGCTGCAGCTAAATCTCCACATGTCATGCAATGTAGATCTTGAGTCATTCTTTAAACATTGTTTAACAGTAGACAGACAGGTGGAATCCAGACTTACTTCCTCTGGTTGTCGGTCAATGTGATGCCTTGTGAAGACACCTTGAAGTGCACCACGGTGGCAGCAGCTGGGGAGGTGGCAGCCAGTGTCTCAGATATGGCTTTGGCAACAGCCTGAGGGCCTGTCAGGGACTCCATGTCTACTGAGTTGATGTAGAGCACGTTGCATGCTGGGAAGAGAGCAAATGTCTTGGTCAGGCAACAAGAAATGTCAAAGTAAAGGCTTAAAACAAGGAAACATATAACACACTAGTTTTGAATTCTGCTCAAAATGCCTATGTTCACCTATTCATGCAAACATATGTATTTCCTCTTATTTGAGAACATGCTGTCTGGAAGAAAGCTGGAATCAAACAGTTTTAGAAAAGAATCCATAGAAGTAATTCCACATAAAACATTCTGCCTCTGACAGACAAGAAGCTGTTAACAGACACAATCCGTCAAATGGAAGCCATTTATAATTTATCTTGGTTTGTGCAGGTTAAACATACACGTACAAACATAGAGGGTGCACATTCCAGATGTAGGTTTCTGAATAAAAGTGCACAGGGTTTACCATGGGCATCAGCAGGGGCCCTCTGCACTGGGATAACAAGGATGTCATGTTGTCAGAACAAGTGCATAGGATGATGATAACTTCATTATTAATGTCCTAGAATCTCAAAGCTGGGTTGGCTTTAAGAAATGAGAATGAATGAAAGTGAGATTATGTTTTACCTGCTCCTTGTTTCAACCTCTCAGCCAGAGGATTCGGTGCAGCGACTTCTGGCACCTCCTCAAGGAGATCTAAAAAAGTAAAATAATACAACAAAGTTGCCAAAAATGTACTGAGTTGCAATAAGGGCTCCTGTTGGGTTTGGAGTAGGGATGCTCCGATCGATCGCCCGCTGATCGTTATCGTAAAATACATGACACTTTTCTCAGTGCGCGGCAAAACAAGCCCGCCAAAATGCCTTCACCGGTCTGACAGTATTTTAAGGTGTCCGAAAAAGACAATAAAATAGCGGTATGCAACGAGTGTGAAGCAGAAATCCTGCAGCTCCACCCGCTGTGACGGACTGGTGAGCGGAGCAAAATACACACTAAGAGTTAGACCTTACACACTTAGCTATTTTATCTAAACTAGTTATAAATATGTTTATTCTTCACTGTCGGGTCACTCATTACTGGATCAGAGAGAGAGAGAGAGAGAGAGAGAGAGAGAGAGAGAGAGAGAGAGAGAGCTTTCCGCTCATTTCTCCCCTGTTATTATCCAAAGTGAATGTAAACTAAACCGGTGATTTTCTGTTTTGGTTTTGAAACGGACCTGCAGACCTAAATNAATGGCTATTAGCGAAATAACATGCTTTGCAGTCAGTAGGGGCTTGGACTGTGAGCCGTAGGGTTGCCGGTTCAAGTCCCCGAAGAGACCTAAATATGGAGTGTGGACTGCTACTTGGGGAGGGAGTTCACCTCCTGCCCTGCCGTGGTGCCCTTGAGCAAGGCACCGGACAACCCCCTTCCCCCCCCACTCCCATTGCTCCCCGGGCGCTGTACAATAGCTGCCCACTGCTCCTAGTACTAGACTCGTGGTACTAGGATGGGTTAAATGCAGAGGCCAAATATCACTGTGTGTGCTGTGTGCCCTGCATGTGTGACCATTAAAGAGGGTTTCATCCCTCCCATTCCAAAATGGTTTTGCCAGAAAAATCTTAGTAAATTCCATATTATTGTTAAATCGGGAAATTGGGGGATAGAAAGCAATAACGTTTAACAGAAATGGCAGCATCTTTGTAGGAATCTTCAATCCAAGTGTTGCTGTAATGATCCTTCCTGCTAGAGGCTGAAGTGCACCACATCCCATTCTGAAATCAATAATATATTGTTCCAGGTGAGCTTAAGTATGAAGGGCCAAATGAAACTCAACTGGAATAAATCATTATGCTCTTAGTCCTATTTAGAACATGGGGTCTTGGTGCTCTTCAGCCTCTTGTGACAAAAATAAGTGTAACAAACAGAACTGGTCGTGGTCAAAACAACCAAAATAATCACTACCCAAAATGTTACATTAGAGTTAGAAAATGGAACACCAAATGTACGTTTCTCACTCTCCTCTCATGGCTTTTGTATAATCCTAACCATTTACTTCGTGTAACTTGTGTTATACTTTTTGTTGAAGAAATCCTGTTTACATAATGTGTTCAAAGTCTACCTCACACTCACAACAAAGCATCAATTGAAAATGCGTGAACCTTTCTGAACACATTTGGAGCAACAGACCTGTGGTTGGGATAAGTAGCTTGCAGGGTAGGGCCAGCGGTGTGATGGCATGCTGGTAGACCAGGGCAGACAGACAGCCTGTCAAACAGACACAGGACACCGTCACAGACAAGCAATACAGCTACAAAACACTTCCTCTTCCTCTTTCCACAATTCAACTTTTTAGGATCAATGGATTTGGTTAATATGGCTTCTTTGATTAACAATGGTAAGAAAAATAAACTCTTAGTAAGTTAGAAAAAAGCACACCATCATTCTTTTAGTATTAACATCAATAATCCAAACTGAAACTTTACACAAGGAAAAGAGTGATGAATTGAGTTTTGGGTTGAAGTAAACATGAGTTGGATCACTAAATACTGTTCTTATTGTAGGATTCCATGTTTTGGAACTCAGAAGGACATGCAGAAAAGGAGCACTACTAGTGTTACACTTTTAATCAGTGTGAATGTAAAAGTGTATTTCAGGGAGGATTGAGGATTCCACTGACCAAAGTACGGCTCGTTGGGACAACCCTTCAGCTTCACTCCTTTAGGGCTGCTCTCAATCAGGAAGTGTCTGACCAGCTCGTTGTTGACGTCACCTGCAACAAAAGAGCGGGAAACACAGCTGAGTCACATGCAGACATCACTTCACATCTTTGATAAATACTTGTTGCATTAGTACTTTATAAATGTTATGCTTCATCCTGCCTCTTACCTTTCTTGTTCTGATGCACTGTGGGGGGAGGGGAGGCCACCTTCATGGCCAAGCCGTAAGCCCCCCTGAACGAGTGACTGTCCCGAATAACGAAGGCTCCTGGCTCCATCTCTCTCAGCAGGCCAATCGCTGTAACAGGGGGGACATTCAGTGAAAATGTATGCATGTAAAAGGAGAATGTATGTGTGTAAGAGTGAACATATATGTATGTAAAAGGAGAATGTATGTGTGTGAGAGGACCAGTATGAATTACGGCCTGTACGGCCAGTCATAGAATCTGCTTAGCCTTCTCAACATATTGCATTCACAAGAATAGGACAGAGAGACAACCCTAAATCACAACATATACATCTCAACAACTGTCAGATGAATTGCCTGGACAAATTGTACAGATGTTCACGGTCTAAAGACAATAAATCCTGTTAACTCGATCCCCTGACCTTGGTTGTCATTTGGTTTAAAGGGAAATGTCTTAACAACGAGATGGATTGAGAACAATTGGTATAACTATGGTGATCTCTTATGTTCCATCTACTGCAATCAAAAATGTAATTCTTCCAATATCAAACACCTTCCCATTCCTCATCTATACTCAATGTTTGATTCCAATTAGAAAATGATTGAATACTATTACACAACACTAAAATGGTGACCGCTGTGGACACAATATCTGCCAAACATGAGAATGCTAGCATTGTCATTTTAAGCATTAAACTAACATAATGCATTGTAAGCATTTAGCACGGCTGTGCCTTAGTACAGTGTGATGGTTGCTTTTCTGATGTAGTGTGTCTAAGTTAGCTTAGAGCTTAATAACATCACATAAGATCAGTGTATGTAGGGGATAATGGTAATGGTAAAGCATCACGTTTAAGTAACGACCAAAAGCAAAAGCTCAAGTCCTGATTCGTTGTTAGAAACATTGTTGTCTGTCTGGATCTCATTAAAACTACAACATTTAACAAGACCCTTTGTTTCAGACATGCTATCTTTCAAGGAGAAGAGTTTTGATCAATTATAGTTCAATGCCTGTCCACATGTGAGAGTTTAAGGAAGGAAGATGGATGCCATGAGCAACACAGGCAGATGTTCCCTAATTCACTACATATGGTGTGGCTTCCTCTGGGAGTGCACGGCACTAAGTATAAACTCTGTATACTTGTGTGTGTGTGTGTGTGTGTGTGTGTGTGTGTGTGTGTGTGTGTGCGTGCTATGTGTGTGTGTGTGTGTGTGTGTGTGTGTGTGTGTGTGTGTGTGTGTGTAGTGTAGTAGTACGTCGTACGACG
>NW_011365460.1:0-4415 GCF_000735185.1 Notothenia coriiceps | reverse complement strand
AATGATATTATGTGAGCAGGGAAAACGCAGCAGAGTAGAGCAAGCAAACATTATTTGAGGATAATTCAATATGCAATTATATTATCATTGTATCTGTAGGTATAAAAGGGTTTAAATAGCAAACATGTTGATAAATACTGATTTAAAAACTAAATATATTGTCCAAAAACATTATTTAACTACTCGGGCATGTTTATGATATGTCCTTTAAGAGGATTATTCATAATAGTAATCTCCTGGTGAGCTGGTTGTGTTTAGCATTAGCAGATATAACAGAGTTTAAGAGATTACATGTAGAGTCAATGCAAAGATCTAGATCCGTGCCTGGCAACACGAAGGAAGTGAAGATGGGAAGTTCACCTGCGTATTCGTGCCGCGTGACTAGGGTTGGGTATCGTTTGAATTTCCACGATTCCGATTCTATTTTTCGATTCCGGTTCTTAACGGTTCTCAATTCCGATTCTTTGAGGGGCAGGGTAAAAAAATAATACATGCTTCTTCCACCAAAAAAATTACATTTATTCGAGAAACTTTTACACAGGTTAGTTTACAGTCATATTCACATTAATCAGTCTGTTTATATTCACTGCTGTAACTGTAACCTGAGAACCACTGAAGCTACAACAGTGCAACAGTCCAACTTTTAAAGGAAACCCCCCCCCATTTAAAAACAGTTCTTGTTGAGAAAAACAAGCATATCTGCCTTCTCAGGGATACCGGGAAGACATGTTTGAACATTGTAAAGTAAAAATGCTTCAATCTGGTGCACTTTAAGCTGCGCTTTATCCGTCGCATCCGTCATCCGTCATATCCGTCATGTCGTACGGCAACTCAAGAGGGCCATCATACACGGTCAAATTCCGAATATTTAAACATAGCCTACACTTCATTGTTTACTTTGTCCTTTATTATATGTAGAAGATATTACTTTTATCTCGTCATGTTGTTTCCATAGCAACAACTTCAAACAGGAAGTTAACCTAAATTACATTTAAGACACTGCAGCGAAAGTAACAAAAACAATGTAAAATCCTTTTCCGTTTCACAGAACACAAATTGGGTTATTTACATAATTATGTTTACACTGTCGATTGTTATTTTTTAACATTCAAACGTAAAAAATAACAACTAACCGCTAGCCGCAAAGCTAGCATCACAGCCACTGCTCCGTTTTCGGAGACTTTGCCCATGTTAGGAGTATGGAAGTACTTCCATTAGCTTCGTCTTGATCTGTAGATGTGATTTGATGTGTCGTGTGTCCCCCAACTCCTCTCCAAAGTTCAGATATTTAATAAAATACTCAGGGGAGTTTCCTGAATTTTCATGCCCAAAACCAAGCACTAGGCCCTGGGTAAATTAAGAGGCTGATCTCGGGCACTTTTGTATCTTGTTGGTCGAATGCACTTATTGTAAAAGCGTCGGCTAAATGTAATATAATGATCAGACAACCCCGCTATACTCTAGACAGCGCCCCCGAGCGGCGAGCACCCCTGGGTAAATTACCGCACAGCCAATCACAACGCGTGACGTCATTGGTAAGCGACGGATATGGTACCCCGAGCAGATATGGTACCTACAACGGCATGTGTAATTTTACACAACATGTATCGGGGTTGGAGACGACCTCCCTCCAGACGACGCCGCCCTGGAAGACAACCAGCCACCTGCTGCGCATGAAGGTGGTGGGGAAAGTGAGCGTGGAGCAGCATGGCGTGTGGCCCTTGCGAACGAGGTTTCCGCACTTGCTGGTGGTCCATTGGACCATGGCTCAAATCCCATGTCACAATCTGCTTATACTTCAGTAACTGTATTTTGTAAAATGATCATCTCTCCAGGACAGAACCACTAAACTAACATAACACTTTCTTCTTCTGTTTGCAGCCTTGAAAAAGTCCTGGAGGATAAACATCCACAAAATCGTAAAATCACCATCACCAATTATGCCTACAGGTGGGAGATGGACCCTCTGGCAGGAGGCTGAGCTCCATCAGGACCAGAACCTCTCTCCACCTGAACAGTTTCTTCACCTCTGCTACCGGCCTCTTAAACAAGGCATGGGCCCCCTTTAACTCAGCCACAACGCAGACTCTATACGCATTACATTAATGCACACATTTCATATGTTATATTCTATAATTCACTGCATTCTATTTCGCTGTAAATTAAATGCTTCACTTTATTGCTATCTATCTATTTGTGTACAGTGTTGTTAATATAGTTCGCTATCTGTGTACTTGTGTTTTATATTTAATGCGCCACGACATCAAGTCAAATTCCTCGTACGTGTGAACCTACCTGGCAATAAAAGGTTTCTGATTCTGAATAATAAAATGTGTATTCATACTTGATGTCTGCAAACCTTTTTTACACATATTGTTGCACATTGTAGCATCAAGCTGTATTTATATAGCACTTCTCATGCTCATAAGGTGACACAGTAAATGCTTCTCAGGCATTAAATACCAAGTAAAACGTGACTTTGTGACTGATAAAAAAAAACACTTAAAAAAAATACACAGGACTGAAGAATATAATAAATAAAATAAGAAAAAAGTGTTTTATTTCTCAAGAGTGTCTCCTTAATGCCAAATCTCAAATTCAGTACACATTAAAAAGGCCTTTTCAAACCCTTCTCCTTTCTTTTGAGGGTCAAATCAGCTGAACATATTTTAAACTGACTATTGTTTAACTGGCAACCGGTGCATTCAGCCTTTACCCAATGCAGGCTCACAGGAAATATGCATTCCTCCTTAAGACTTCCTCCATAGTTGACCAAAGGAGAATGCGTACAGCTTGAGAATATTTTTGAGTATTGAGATACTCCAGTATAAAATACTGGATATAACTCAAACCCAGGTATCCAGCTGATGCCAGCACTGAGTATCAAATCAGCTCATCTCTAGTAAAAACTGCTTTATTGATGAAGTCCATTTACCACAGTCTGCTGCAGTCCATGTATAAGAGAGTAAAAATGTATCCCTCCCTACATCAAACGATGAGTTTGATGGGTCCTCCTCTCCAACGCGTTCCCATGCTGAATATCAACAATGTGGGAAGAGCCACGGGGGCCCGTACATATCAGGAAACGTCACAAGCTCAATAACCTATTTATAATGAAAGGGGGGCTGTGTTAAAACCCACCAGGAGCCTCAACGATTCACAAGCTGCTCGTGAGCCATGCCAGAGCAAAATGAGAAACAACAGTGAGATCAAGGCTTCGTATACATCTCCGTCACATCCTGCTCCGTTTTCAACAACGTTAGCCTCCAGCAAGAGGGGGAGAAACCTGGACTGAGGCAGAAGCACCTTGTAAATATTCTGTTTGATCTGAAACACAGGTTGACTGAGATCCAAGCATCGAGGAGGACAAAGGGATCTGAGTGAGGACGAGCTCTGAGAGGCAGCTGATCCACCATCTGGCCCTCAGAGCTGCCTGAAGAGACATAGGAAGAGAGGCTCTCTGCATGACAAGAGCTGCTGTGAAGGAGTGAAGGGAAACCTGCAGACTAGTCGAGGACAAGAAAAGTTTAAAAGATCAATCAATCAATTTTTATTTATATAGCCCAATATCACAAATGTTACATTTGTCAGGCAGCCAGAACAGGAGTAATGTGGTCCCTTTTCCTAACTCTGGTTAGTACACGAGCTGCAGCATTTTGAATCAGCTGAAGCAACTTAACTGACTTCTTGGTACACCCTGATAATAAAGAGTTACAATAATCCAGCCTTGAAGTAACAAATGCATGGACTAGTTTCTCTGCATCGTTTTGAGGCAAGATATGCCTGATTTTTGCAATGTTACGTAGATGGAAGTAGGCGGTCCTTGAAATTGATTTTATGTGGGCGTGAAAGGATAAAGGATAAATCCTGATCAAATATAACCCCAAGATTCCTTACAGTCTCACTGGAGGCCAAATTAATGCCATCCATAGTTAGTATATCTTTAGATAATTTGTTTCGTAGATTCTTTGGGCCGAGTGCAATAACTTCCGTTTTGGCCGTGTTTAACATCAAACAGTTTAAGGTTATCCAGGTTTTTAAGTCCTTGAGGCAGTCTTGCATTTTATTTAGGTGATTGGTTTCATCAGGCTTGATTGATAAATATAGTTGAGTATCATCCGCATAGCAATGAAAATGTACAGAGTGATTCCTTATAATATTACCTAACGGAAGTATATATAATGTGAACAAAATAGGTCCATGCACTGAGCCCTGTGGCACTCCATGGCTAACTTTGGTTTGCATGGAAGATTCATCGTTGACACATACAAACTGAGAGAGTTCAGATAGATAGGACCTAAACCAGCCTAAAGCAGGTCCCTTTATGCCAACTAAGTGCTCTAGTCTTTGCAATGGATATCATGGTCGATAGTATCAAATGCAGCCCTGAGATTGAGCAGGACAAGAGTAGAGAC
>NW_011365459.1:0-3818 GCF_000735185.1 Notothenia coriiceps | reverse complement strand
TGGAAGGCTGACAGGCAGGTGGGCCATCCAGTTATTTTAGCCGGGCCGGCTCAGATGATTGGTCGTGCTTTTTACAGCATTACGGCTTCCACAGATGAAATGTTGTTATGGATTTTTTGTCAAAGCACTTAAGATATTCATTGCTATCGGGATGTTAAGAGAATTCCATGGAATATAACAATAAGAGTATCTCGAGCCGGTTTCTCAAACTTACGTACCCCACCTTTAAGTTGAACCTAATATGTTTATTTAAACTTAATATTATTGCTTTCAACTAACCTAATACAGTTATATCTCACAGGCTCCGCCCTCTACTGGACTCTATGGGTACTACCCCTTGACCTTACTAGTAATACTATGCGAGCGTTCACCTACTGAGATATCTTTAAATGTACCCGGCCCTCTGGGCGGGCCTACCTGAGTGTGCGTGCAAGCCCACCCTTTATAAGGCGGCCTCGCCTCCTGACTGTCATCCTTTTCTCTTCAGCGAGCAGGATAAACAACTGAGAGCGAAAGAGAGAGAAGAAGATTGAGAAAGAATGGAAAACCATAGAGTCCAGTAGAGGGCGGAGCCTGTGAGAGATATAACGATGGGTTACGTATTGTAACCCAGTTATATAAGCACAGGCGGGGCCCTCTACTAGGGGCCCTGTCCTATGCTGCTCGCTGAAGAGAGTTGTAGGTTAGTTAATCAGGTTAATGTTATTTGTTTCATGTTTAGTCAAGTCTCTTTTTTCACCTGTCTAGTCCTGTCATTGCACTTCCTGTTTTATTTTGGTACGTACCGTTCAGAGCTCTCCTGCCCTTGTGTGTCTTCCTCCCCATGTGATTGTCAGCCCCTCCCTTGATTGTTGCCACCTGTGTCCCATTAACTCTTGTGTATATAGTACTTGTCTATTCTTGTCCGTTTTGCCTGTCCCTGTTTGTCTACACTCCCTCATACTGTAAAGTCTCTTTGAGTTCCAGAAAAGCGCTATATAAATATAATTTATTATTATTATTATTATTATGTTACCTGCCCATCTCTTCTTGTCCATGTTACCTGCCCGTTTTTCAAGTCTGCGTTACCTGTTCGTCTTTTGTCCTGATTAGCTGCCAATGCTTGTAAATGTGTTCATGTCTGTCTTTTTCCCCGGTCTTGTTAATGTTTAGTTGTTTCTTGTTTTTTTCTTCTCGTCTGCTTTTTAATAAAACTTTTTTTTCTCTTTTTAACTGCACTTGGGTCCCGATTTTTCCCATCCCTGACACAATCATAAATATTCAATGAGATTTAGGTGGTATATCTTTGTGAAAATCTCATACATTTAAAAAACTTTAAACATTCTCTGAGATTATAAAGTCATACATTTTAAAGAATAATCTCAAAACTCAAACTCTTCTAGTTTAAAGTCATACATTTAAGAGAAAAAAAACATTTCTATATGTTTCTCAATGAACCACATTGTTTCACTCACCCGTAGATTTGTGAATTTGACCTACATTTTTTTTTTTATATCAAGATTTATGACTCTTGACTATTAAGTAATTTTTCATGTGGGAGAGTCTTTTATCCTCCCCGGCTTTTAATGATTTTAGTCTTATTTCGTACAAAGGTCCAAATGGCAAAATAGCAGTCTATATCCAGTGGAAATGAAAAAACAACAGCATATGTTTTGCAAAAGTAAATAACACACACTGAAAAAACCTAAACGTTGACTTTGTTTAAGTGTTTTATGACAACAGATTTTGCGTATAAGAGTAGCAGTTTGAAGCAATAATATTATTAATTTAGATTTAAACTTAATATTATTGCTTTCAAATAACCAAATACAGTTATTTGAAATCTGTTGACCTAATACATTTAATTAAAGTCAACTTTTCAGTTTTTTTCAGTGTATATTTAAAAGGAAAGATATCCCTTCTGAATATTTAATTGAACAAACACATGTGTTTTTATACTCACTCTGAGCACTGGTAGCTTTCAGGTCTAATCCTTTTATCTGGAGCCATCACTTTATGATGACACGGCATCAATATACCAATCACAACATCTCCAGAGGCCTGGGCTCCACACATGGAATGAGCAAAGTCACATTCCCCCCCACAGGCCTGGAGGCTGCTCAGAGCTATCAGGGCCGAGAGGAAACGGCGCATCTTGATTCCCTGAGTGACAAAGTCTTTCTGGGATGTTTAGGAACGCTTGTCTCTCAAAAGGCACTTGGGAGGTGTAAGAATGTTAACGTGCAGGAAACCTGTTTTAAAGAGGAACTGTAAAAAAATATTGCTTCATCGAATGTCACCTCCAGACACGCCCTCATGTGCCGGCACAGGGAAGCAAAGTGACAAATAAAAAGTGTAGTTGGCACGATTGTTGAGTAGAACAATGGAGAATGTCTCTGTTGTTCCTGAAGGTGAGTGTAGAGGCCCTTAAAGCTAGTGTATAATGAATAAAGCAATCATTCAACCAACTGTTGGTTGACCACACACACATAGACTGTAATACCCCTGATGTGCAATAACACTGCCCGTAAACCAAACTTTGTCCAATATACCCCTCATGTGCAACATACAACATTATTTTCAATCTTTAATCAGCACCAGCTACTGTTTTTATGGTAAACATTTATTTTTGCCATGGTGTACTCATCTGTCATTTATTTTTATTTTATTGTGTTTTTACTATTAATAACGTGTGTCTACTTTTATATGTAATATATACATAAGTCTACTCTTTTGAATAAACTGCACTTTACTCTTGCTGTTGTAAATGTCCTTGTTGCGGGACAAATAAAGGAATTCTGATTCTGATGGTTATTTTTTATCTGATATAAACAATATTATTCTCATGACTGTTTGCTTTTTGAATGCTGTATGCTGTTCATTTGCTGAGACAGCCCAGCACTGAGTCTTCTTGGCTGGACTCCTTGCTCTTTCCAGAAAGTGTTAATCAATCATGCACACAACAGGAACAAGGGACAGCACACCATTCCACAAATTCATGTGAAACTATACACCTTTTCAACCAAGTGTTTCTTTGTTTTGTTATTTCCTTTTAATAATGTCCGTCTATTTACTGCAACTCATTTCATTTCATTTCAAACCTTTATTTAGACAGATTGGTCCCTTGAGATCATCGATCTCATTTACAAGGGAGACCTACATCATTTAGTTCCACATGAAACATAAAACAACATACAAACAAACAACAGAGGATATCATATTTACATATTCAACATTTACAAATACCCAGAGTGTCAGAAAGCATTTCATTTAGACGTGCCTTAAATACATTCAGAGAAATAAAAATGCTCAATTTCAATTTTGCCTGTAGACTGTTCCAAGCAAGTGGAGCTGCGCACATAAAAGCTTTCTTACCTAAGACAGTCCTTACTCTTGGCACATCTAACAAGACTATATCCTGCGATCGCAGACAATAGCTGCTTGCAACTTTCTGCTTTATCAATGAACAGATATAATAAGGGAGTTTGCCCAACATAGCTTTATAGATAAAAGTGTACCAGTGACTGAGCCTCCGTACAGTGAGTGATGGTAAACCTGCCTTGGTATACAGTGTACAGTGATGAGTAAGTGCTTTACAATTTGTGACAAATCTCAGAGCACTATGATACGCAGCATCTAGTTTGCTCAGGTAGTTGGCAGGTGCATTCATATACATCAGATCACCATAGTCCAGCACAGGTAAAAAGGTCACAGTGACTAGCCTTTTCCTGGCCTCAAGCGAGAAACAGGACTTATTCCTGAAAAAGAAACCTAGCCTAACCCTCAGTTTTTTAAGCAGGTTATTGACATGAAGTTTAAAAGAGAGACAATCATCAAGC
>NW_011365458.1:0-3528 GCF_000735185.1 Notothenia coriiceps | reverse complement strand
TGTGTGTGTGTGTGTGTGTGTGTGTGTGTGTGTGTGTGTGTGTGTGTGTGTGTGTGTGGAACTAGGTGTGTAAGTAGGTGTATTCAGGGACTGTGTGAGCATGCTGAGAGTATGTTTGAGTGTTACTCGTTGGCTTTTAATGTTTTACGTCAACAAATGGTAACATAATTGTTTTTAGGTTAGTTGAAAGCATAACTAAAAACTTGTGCTTTCAACTAACATGATACAATAATGTGTAATTTGTTGACATCAAGACAACCTTCCAGTGTTTTTGTGCATGCATTTTTATGTCTTTCTTTTATGCGTGGGTTTTTTAAGTTCTCACAACTGCACTCGCTAGCACATTAGCAAGGGAGCGGGGGCTGTCACAAGAGGAATGCTGAGACATCCATCTCTATCTCTCAGCGCTGAGATACAATATTTGGAGCTACCAGGTGCACACACACACACACACACACACACACACACACACACACACACACACACACACACACACACACACACACACACACACACACACACACACACACACACACACAGCGCTTTCTTCCCTGCTTTGAGATCCAACTAAACACTTTTCATCTCACTTTGCTTCTGTCTCACTTTCTTTATCACACCCCCAAAACAATAACTAATTTCCCTCCCCTCTGTCTTTTCAACACCCCCCCTCCTCCACCTGAAAACTGCAACACCAACACTTTCCTTCCTTTCCTCTGAAGCAGATCCCCATGTGGTCAAGCATAACATAAGTTCACTGCTAACCCCTTCCTATTTGTATTGTCTGAATATCTCTGCCAGCACACACAGGCACACACACACAGGCACACACACACACACACACACACACACACACACACACACACACACACACACACACACACACACACCTCCTTAATTAACAAACAATTTGTAAAGGGAGGAGGCAGACAGATGTTTGGGAAACAATTAAGTGAATAACAAATGTGCGAACAAAGGGTTTTGAGAAGCCTTCATAATCCCGCCTGCCTGTCTGTTACGATGAGAGTTAACTGCTCCTCATCATTTCATAGCGCTCGCCTCCTCCCTGTGCTCCTACGGGCGGGGGCATCTCATTCTAAGAGCTAATAAAGGGAGCCATATGAATGCTGTGATTGTCACACGGTGCACAGAAGTCAGTGACATGTCAATCAAGCTTTGCTGAGTCTGGAGGGCAAACATGAGGAAGCCAAGAGATGTGAAATGAAAATGAAGAAGAAGAGAGAGCTGTCCTTGTGTTTTCCCACTGAAGGATTTTGCTGATTGTGCACTCTCCTTTTTTAGCACTGCCCTACTTCACATAGCTCACCTGCCCAGTGCACCTGCTGCTGACTCACGAGAAGCTGAGCAGAAAACTCTCCTGTTCCTACATCTCTGAGTTGGAGTACTAGTGAGTGCAGGGTTTACTTTAAGTGGTTTAAAGGGGCACTCTAGCTATTTAGCATTGCATTCCTCTGAAGTTGGCGGACTCTACGAGAATTTTAAACCTTAAATAAATATTGCTCTAAAAGGTCATATTTAAGCATGTGCTTGACACAACAGTAGCCAAATGCTTTATTGAATATCAGAGACTTCAGTGAAATACTGCCCAACTTTGTCCTTTGAACTTACACATTTTTGGAGCATGCACAGCTTTATTTATCAAAAGAGTTTTCCCAAAATGCATCAGAATGTTTCATATTCTAATTTTGACTCTTCATAACTTCATAAAATCTCAAATAGCTTGTGTTAAAGAGGAAATATTACGCTTTATGCAATTGTCCTAGCGTGTAGTAAAAGGTTTTTGTGCATGTATACGGTCTGCAAAGGCTAACATCACTGTGTCCCAGAGGGAGTTTATCTCCAACACAAGTACAAACGGCTCTTAATCTGTTTTTCTTGGCGTGGCAAAGCTCTACGGCTCCTTAATTAGAAAGATGTTAGAAGTCATTGGCCTTCAATAAAGAATTCCTTATCCAACCCAGAAAATATTTATCTGGAAGCATAACATTGTGCAAAGCTCATTCTGCTTCCCTTCAAAAAGTATTTTTTTACAGCAAGATCCTGAATACAGTTTTTTCTTAAAGTCGGTCTTTGCTGTCTCAAATGAAGTGAATCTTCTTAATGGACAAGGATATTGTAAAACTAAAACTGTAAATATGTCTATGCGTGCAAACATATTTGTTTTTGTTCCCAAACTGCAGTTTCCACAAACCACTCCGTAGGTAGGTGTGGTGTCTAGACATTTATGTTAAGTTAATTCATTTAGTTCAATCCTTTGTCTTTTGCCTTGTCTTGTGACTTCCTGTTTTATTTTGTAGTAACCTTTCCCTCTCGTTTCAGAGCCCTTCCTGCCCTTGTGTGCTTTCCCTCCAGTGTGATTGTCAGCTCCTCCCTTAATTGTTGCCACCCGTGTCTCCTTACCTTGTGTCTATAGGCCGTGTCTCAATTCAGGGGCTTCACCCTTCGGAGGCTGCATAGACCGCATACGTCACTTCCGGCGAAAGAAGGCTGTCCCAATTTTTCAAAAAGACGAGACTCCTCCGAATGCGGCCTACGAATGCAGCCTTCTTTTCCCGGATTTGGAGCATACATCTGATGTATCGTCCGCGGTCTACCATATCCCAGGGTGCAATGCGCCCAGCAGAGTGGATTTAAAAGCAGCAGCAAGTGGAGGAATCACTAATAAATGTGAGTATTGGGTTTTAACTTACTTTAAATTAACTAACGTCACACACGTCAAACCCAAGGGGGATTAACCTGTTAAGCACTGAGCCTGTTTTTCAGGTCTCAGGCTCGAAAATGACATTCCCAGAACAAATGACCATATCTTCCCTTCTAAAAGGGTTCAATTAATAATATTTTTTCTCAAAGCAAGGTTACATCTGTGAGTTGGATGTAGAAGTGTCAGAATCAATATAGATGTTTTTTTATTTAAAAATAAATTCAGATTGAACACAGCAAAAAAATGTAAACGATAGTGTCTGTCCAAAAAAAAAAAATTACTTATTGTGAAAACCACCCTTGAATGATGAGATGGTAGACTAAAAGCTTTAGGAATCCAAACCTTTTTTAGAGAGATTTAGTAAAAAAAAAAACTAGGGCCGGGACTTTAACGCGTTAATTAAGATTAATTAATTACACAAAAATTAACGCATTTTAATCGCACTTATTTTTGCACCGCGGAACGTTTCTCACTGGATGAGTTTCAGGGGTACCGATTATACTGGAGCACCAACTAACGTTC
This sequence comes from Notothenia coriiceps, assembly GCF_000735185.1. Lineage (NCBI taxonomy): Eukaryota > Metazoa > Chordata > Actinopteri > Perciformes > Nototheniidae > Notothenia > Notothenia coriiceps. The sequence continues at coordinate 287 of NW_011365458.1, read as the reverse complement.
ATGACTTCAGACAACAACAAACCACAGTGAACAATAGTCAAACATGAACGAAGAAGCTGATGAGACCGCTTTGGTTGGCCCCGTGGATGGGACATTTTGTTTTAAAAAACGGACGGATGGAAGCGTCAATAAGAGCACGGTTGTTTGCATTATGCAAAAAGGAATTTGCATATCACCGCAGCACATCAAGCCTTAAGTATCACCTCAATGCAAAACATATAGCAGCTAGCGTGGAAGTTAGCCCGACTCGGAGTACAAGGACCCACACCCAATTCGCGTTGATCAAA
>NW_011365457.1:0-3132 GCF_000735185.1 Notothenia coriiceps | reverse complement strand
GTTAGTAGCTAATAAAGGCATAAAAAGACAGACATTTATCATTTTTTCTTTAATAGAAATGTTTCTTCTGCCCGTAAAGTGTCCAAACCATGCCGGTTTCAGTTGGATTATTTGTCACAGTTGCTCCGATCAGATCGGTCTCCTCCATTTTGTAGATTATTTATGACTTTTGAATCCACATAAACACATCGGCAAAATCCGGCTTACTTTGAGCATGTGTTTTAAACAGTTTAATCCCTTTGTGAATTGTTTCCACTTGCGCCGTCCTTTAATTTCTTCATACAGCAGGAATTCAAATTAATTAATCCTGAGTCTAATACCCATCAAAGTCACTCCAATAGTGCTCCTTAATTACGCTTTCATCCTCCTTTAACAAAATACTTCACATTCATCCAGTTTGTGACAGTAGTTGTAGCCTTTTAAACTTTAATTACCGCTGTTGCGCCCCCCCTCTTGGGAAAAAAGGTTGGGAGCAACTGATCTAGTTTAATTAACTTAGGAGGTATGCAAGAGAAACAAAAATTAACATCCTTTCATTATTAAGCTGTATCATTATTAAGCCAAACACAACATTAACAAACAAGTACAAACAATTCTTGGAAAATCAATAGATATATTTTCAAAAAAAGTCCTACAGTCCAAGAAAATGTGATTTAAAAAGAATAATAGATTAAAAAAATAAAAATAAAAGCATGTCAGTGCTTATAGGTGCCTTACAAAATGTAAACCTGTTATTAATAAATTAATAAAGACTGTTTATTAGAATTCTACAGAAAATAAATCCAGACAATTTTCCTTGGGCAAGATATTTTAGCCACTTTGAATAAAAGCATCAGCGTAATATCTGAGATAAGCGAAAACCTGTTGATTATATTAATCAGGCTATAGTTAAAACTTTTCTAACCAACCTACTCATTTTGAATGTTTCTTTGAGCCTTAATTGATCTTACTTTTATGATAAATATTATAATGGTCTCTTCAGAGTCAGGAGCATTTGTTTTTGCAATTAAAGTGAAGTTTTTAGCTACCCTCCCCCTGTGGAAGCATCTCTAAGCTCCGCCCCACCTTGAGTGTGACCTGCAGCAGCTTCAGCTCCTGCTCCAGCAGCTGCAGCTCGGGAAACTGTCCTCTGTAATCATCCAGGGAGGAGACCACGGCTGTCAGGGCGTCCTCCAGCCCGCTGTCCACCGGACCCCCGCTCCCCCCGGATGGAGACTCTGCCCCCAGGGTCTCCTCCTCCACCGACACCCACCGCGCCACGTACGTCACGTCCCCGCTCTCTGGGCGTATGTCTGGCTGTGTGCGTGTTTCTGAGTCCACTGGTTCAGAGGAGTGTGTGTCCTGTTGGTCTGTGGCATTGTCAGCCGTTGTGTTCTCATCTGTGGGGGGGGTTCTGCTCTGCACCTCCATCTCTATGTCAGTGATGGAGATCCCGGAGGTGGGAGACACCCCCCCTCCGGACTGGACCACCCTGTCCGTCAGCACGATGCCGTCGGCGCTGCTCTCACTGATGTGGCTCAGGGAGCGGGAGTAGCTGCGGGGGGGGTGGCTGTTGGTCACCCCCCACGCAGCTATCGGAGACCGCTTCCCTGAATCCTCTTCCTCATTGTCAGCTTTTGTCGTCACAGCGACGGACTCCTCTTCCCTGTAAATCAGATCATATCTCAGTTTGTTTTAGTTCAGATAAAACACATATCATTCTTAATTCTTTATTCTATTAGGTTCTCCATTAGCACTAGCAATAGGTATCTTCCTGGGGTACACACACACACACACACACACACACACACACACACACACACACACACACACACACATCCTTTCATCATCAAGCCGTACCATTAAACAACATTAACAAACAGAAACATACAATTCTTGGAAAAATGTTCACAAAAAATAAATCATGGGATTCATGGTCCTTCGTCTCAAGTCCTTGTCTGAAAAAAATCCTGAAATTGTGTAAATATCTATGCAAATGTTTTTCAAAAATAATAAAAAGTAAAAAAGAATAATACATCAAATAATAACAACAAAATAAGTAAACCTATTTGACTGAAAATCTTAATTGTACAGAACCTGAGTGCCGCTGTACCTGCTGCTCGGTGCTGGTCGTGCAGACGTGTGGGGGTCCTCACTGACGGGGCTGATTTTGTGGGTGGAGTTTGGAGTTGAAGAGGAGTCTCTTGGGCAGAATGAGATGTCTGGTTGAGGGGAGGAAGTCCCGCCTACAGCTGGCTGGATGTCTGGTGTCACCACCACCGTCTGGAGAGAGACAGGGACACCATGAGTAACTGACAGTCAATCAATTACTATTACTGTTACGGCGTGAGAGGACGCTGGCGCTGACTGTTCGCCGCTTCTCTGTCCGAAAATCTCGTCTTTCTTTGTGTTAATCTAAGAGTTTCTGACCACTTTCTACTGCTATAGTTTTCTAACTATTCTGTGGCTTTTGTGTTCTGATCTGGATATATTTGTTACACCCGATTGCCATTTTTGACGGACGCTTTGGTTTTCTACCCTGCTACACATGCCATTGTAGCCACCTGCTAACGCTGCTCCATCCATCAAATAACCAGCCCCATTCTTCGTCCTGCCCCTCCCTGTGGGCCCTGACTCTGGTCCTTTAAACCTCCCGATCCTGCCGGTCCCCCCATCTGCTATAAAGGACAGCCTGCAACTGACCTCTCATCCTGTCTGACGGCTGCCAACAGCTCCACTTTCAGCACCGCTGGTCTACAACCATAGCCAGCGCTGTGCTAACGCTAGCATCCTACCGCGGCACTACGATGTTACGATACTCTGTCTCCCAACTTTTTAATCTCAATAACTTTTCTGCGCTTCCTCTAAGCTTGTCTGTCATCAATTGCCTCGGGCTTCTACGCAAACCGAGGTATGTCCATAGAGGTTCCAAACGCAGATTTGTTTACTCCCAGTCCGGAAAATTATCCATAACATCTATCTGGTCGACTAACCGCCATGTCCCACAACTGTCATGTCATCTGAGCGCACGGATTACTCAATATTATACACCCACCACTGGTCGGTTACAATACCAGCTTTACCGAAAACCTGGAGTGGATTCCACTGCCCTCTTCTCAGAGCTGGCCCAAATACCTGGAATGGATTCCACCG
>NW_011365455.1:0-11196 GCF_000735185.1 Notothenia coriiceps | reverse complement strand
TTGGGGGTAATTTTCAAGGCTGCACATGGGTAGACTTCGCGTCCTTCAAATCCCCACAATGCTTTGCGCACGGACCAATTTCCCCAAATCTGGCGGAAAATGTAAGGCGGGGCCTCTCATATGACGCACACTTGCTAGCCTGTTCCACTCTTCGTTTTCCGAATGCCAGGAAGGATTCTTGCCTAGCTTCTGAAGGAAGTGACTCGGAAGACATGGGCTACCAAGCAAGCATCCTCGCGATTGAGAAACGGCCTGTTTCCAGATTTATTTCTCTGTCCCCTCTTCAAAGAAATTGATTGACAGAAGAGCGTTCATGTTCAAAGCCCCAACAGACTGGAATACTTTACCTGCTGCTATTAGATCTCTTGCATCATTGGGTATGTTTAAACACGCATTATCATCTCACTTTCAACTGGTCTGCACTTGTTATTGATGAAACTGATATTGATGAAACTCAAGGCCGGATTAACCATATGGGCAACCATGGCAAGTGCCCAGGGGCCCTTGAGCAAAGAGGGCCCTCAGTGGCAAGATACATTTTTTTTTTTTTTTTTTCGGGCACATACATTGTTTTAAATGACACTCACTCTTCGCCATAAATAACACAGCTTATCCATAGGGTCAAATTACTGTAGGTCTCTGTACTGTAGGTCTCACTATGTATGCGCTCAACTTTATTACTACGCGGCGGCGGTGTACAGCCGAATCACAGCCCCACCCTTGAGCAACCACACAATTTCACTACATATCTATCTATCTCGGTGTTTGTGACAAATAGAACTCCTCGTGTACTTGTACAGCCAGCCTGTATTTTGGCATTAAGTGGGGTGCTGCTCTGAGGTTTTGATTGATATTACCTAGGTCTTCTTGAGCCATACACTGTATTGAGATCTTATCCATTGTATCTTTGTCTTGTGATTTTTGACTGAAAGGGCAAAAGGCTAGACCTACTTTGGTTGAACTATGTGGCTCCGTCCCTGCTTTTGACAAATAGGTGTGCGATTTGACATGCCAGATTGACTAAAAATTCTAAATATTGGTCATGTTGGTCGGATTGGGTAGGCGTGGTGCTACTTGTTGGTACGTGGGTTGGGGGCCCATGAGTGCTCAGTGCCCAGGGGCCCCTGGAGGTACTAATCCGGCCTTGGATTTACCCATTGGATTTCCGTTTATTGCAGAAAAAAAAGCGGCACGTTTATGATCTCCACATATACACCACTTTAGATTTTTTAAGTGTAAATGCAATCTGCAATATTTAAGCTTGCGTGATGCCATATACGAACTACAGGATGCATGAGGTTAAGTAGTTTAATTAGCCACTGGTTTAATTAGCCACTGGTTTATCAACCGCTGTTTTTGTGACGCATAGAAGCTTCAGACATTTACGATTGGAGTATTTACTGACATATTTTATGTCATAGAACAAAACTTAGAAATCTCTTCGACTTGTTTTAACAAAATAACTTATTTCTGGCTTCTAACCACAAACATGTTAAAAAAACCATTTGACTTCAGGAAGAGAAAACTGGAATTGCTGAAATGCTAAGACTTTTCCGGGTTTTAGGATTCACTTCTGCACCACTGCATAGAGTAATATAAGTAAACAGTAAAAGACAAGAATGAGAAGGGAAGGCTTTTAAAGGGAGAGAAAGTGTCAAGGAGGAGGTTAGGAGATAGAGAGAGAAAAGCATAACATAAGTAAAATAGGAGAAAAAGAATTGTAGACAATGTAAGGAAACAGGTGAAGCAAGGGAGCATGAGTGTCAAAGGTATGGATGAAGCAGGAGATGGAGGAGGTGGAGGAGGTGGAAGAGTGTCAAGAGAGAAAGGAGATGAGGAAATAAGGCATGAAAAGGCAGGGAAGGGATGAATAGAAAAGCTAAATAAAGGAGAAGATTTGTAATTCTATCAGCCTAAAGAAGGCTTAGAAACAGATTTAAACGATTGTTCGGGAAAATTGGTATGTTTTATTTTGCAGTTTCATCATTCTTAATAATTTCAAGGTTTTGAAAGTTATGTAAGATCTTGGATAAGACACTAAAAATGCAAGGGTTTGTTTGTACTTAGCACGTCTGGTTCCAAAAATAGAAACAGCCAAATGCCAAATGTAAGTTTCAAAACAGTAGTCCACACACCAATTTGTAACATCACAGTAACTTAATCTACTTTTTACATACAAATCTGCTCGGTTTACATACAGTACATGGCCTGGGTCTTGTACTTCCTCAGCAGGACAGCCATGCAGTGGTCTGCTCTATAAAGTACAGGAGGCACAATCAGAATTGCATTAATATTTGAAACAATGAAGCCGTGTGGTCATTAGGCTGGTCTCCTCTGCTTCCATAGCAATACCTTAAGCCAAGACAAGCCCTCTGTATTTTGCATGGTCTTGTCAAAGCAGAAGATGAATCCTGCTGCGTAATTATGTCCTTCCTTAGAGAAAAAAAAGACACAGACACCAGACTGTTGGCTATCCCCCGGGCACACCACTGACCTGATTTGACTTCTAAAGCCTCCAGTAACCCGTCTTAGGGAGGGTATGCTTGTTTTCAATTGATAATTGTTATCTGTACTATCCCCACATACTTACACACTACATGACATATACACATTGTGGTGACCGTACCTTCACCTCGTTGGAGATTTTGTCCGAAATCCCCCATGTGGCTTCCCATGACTGAGCTAAAGACATCGGATCACTGGACAATATTACTGGACAATGTGTTGGATGGCCGCCAAATTTGCCTATGTGTGTGCGTGTGCCTGTGCGTGTGTGTGTGTGTGTGTGCGTGTGTGCGTGCGTGTGTGCGCGTGCGTGCGTGCGTGCGTGCGTGCGTGCGTACGTACGTGCGTACGTGCGTACGTACGTGTGTGTAATGGCTAGGCCGGGGGAGATACAATGACGTCTAAAGGATAAATGGTTAATAGGTCTCAGGGTTCAGTGCTTACTGGTTCATTTAATGTTTTTTTTAGATCCAGATCATGTCAACACACGTGCACCTTGATCACATTTTGTATCACCAATATGGTCTCCGAAGGGAATGTTTAGACGAAAAAAGTCTGAATAATGGCCAAAACTTTAAGCATTTTGGATAGTGGCAGATGGTGAAAGACCATTTTTGTGAGGAAGTCGTTTTGCAACAGGGATCTATAAGGTTTATGGGTAATACTGTCCATAGAGGAAATACTTTTTTCCATCACTCGTTGAACGATACATTTCCCCAACTTAAAAGTATATATTATATTGTGTTTTCGTTATCCGTTTTACAATGAACTCTCTTCCTTCCCTCCCTGAGCATCCTAACTTACCCTTGCCCAGATCTGACAAGGTTATGTCCGGCAATGTGCTCAGAGGACTTATTGATTTCCCCTCCAACCTAGCCTCCCTCATGCTTTTTTGCAGCATGGTGCAGGGGATCATACCGACACTCTATCACCAAACTGTCTTTCTGTTAAAAAAACAAACATATTTGAGCACTTTTCCAAAAAGTAATGCTCTATTAAATGTCAGGGTTGGGTTTTTGGTTCATTAAAACCAAATATGAACGGAAATGGAAAATTCTGGAAATTAAAAGCTTAACACTATAGCCTGGGGTGGTAAAATTGGCATTTAAATGAAGACGTGTGATAAATCATGACGGAAACACATTTGTTACTTAGTCTTAGTTGATATTTGCTTGGTATTAATCTGTTAACTAAAGCTTTGCAGAAGTATGCCTTTTGATTTTGAGTGTGAATATCAATTTGAAATATTATTTTCCAAAAATAAATATTTTTTCCTGAAAATGTTGGTTAGTGGAAAGTTTTGTCCAAAAGTTCCCCCATTACATTTGCCGTATCAATCAATTGTTATAACAGGCAATTCATTGCACTAGTATACATTTAAATGTCCTTTGTATGTGGACCATGCCAATGTTTTTCCTTAATACTGCACATGCTAAATCATAATAAAAACATAGGCAGTCCTTGACAGGTAAGCAAGACCATGGGAAGCTGGGTTCCTTAAAACTAATTGATGTAACATGTATGGAATCAAAGTCTTAATTATAAAGAACATATAAAAAGGCACACAGTATTATCTAGCAAAGTGGTTCTCAACTGGTCAGGCTTCGGGACCCACTTTTTCCTTTGTCGATAAATCGCGAAACCACTCAAATCTATTCAACAAAAAATTGCGCGGTAATATGCTTTTCAGCATACAATATGAATTAAAGTGAAGTACAGTGCATATATCTCTTGTATCCCTTCACAGAACTAAAGTATGCTTTTTAAAAAGGTTTAATGAGATGATGGAATCAAAGCTGAACTGTATAACATAAAAAGGCACACATGTTGAAAACCCAAACCCAGAAGGGCGGTCCCCCACAGGAGATTTTTTGAAATACTAACATATAAACTATGTATTCTGGTACACTCTGAGAAGAAAATAAATACATCTATTACTACCCGACATATTAATAATATGTTATATCATTGTTTGTTTTCTCACTTTGTTCTGACATCTGAATCTGCTGCTCCTCCTCACAGAGAGAACAGCAAAGAGGAGATTGAGATGTGGATAAGGGTGGATAGCTCCCATTGTTCTGTGACCTGTCAATCATCAAACCAGGGGTCATATTTCATTATGTGTTCATTTTTATCGGAAGTTGTACCCATGGATGTATAAAGAATAGTTCTACTTCCGGTTTCATTGAGAAGATGATCACTACGTGACAGAAGTTTTCAAAAACTGTTTATGGTCTCCGGTACTTCCAGTCCAACACCTACTGCATGCACAGCGATAGAAAATTGGGCCTTCAAAATAAGTTAGACTTTTTTCCCAAAAAAAATAATTATTTTGTTTCTATTTTTTTCCTTCACTCACACATCTCGAAACGGGTCCGCGACCCACTTTTAGGTCGCAACCCACCAGTTGAGAACCAGTGATCTAGCGTATAAACTAAAAACCATATTATGCTAACCAGCTTTAAAAAACCCATATGGACTCAACCCAAGGAGTAGGAACAGTATATTTTAGTTTTGGTGATCAAATGCTCCCCTAAATGTCACCCTTCTCCCTAAACTTGGCCTGTTTCCATAAGAAAGGGCTTTGCTAATGTGATTGCTGTGGTCATGGGTCTGCACTGATCTCCTTTTTACGAGGGAAAATGAGGTCTGATTGTTGAAGGCGCGTCTTGTGTCGAGGTCCCACAGTGAGATAGACAGACAGACAGACTGACTGGCCGACAGTGGTGAATGAGTGGCGGTGTGCCAAAGCCAATAAGAGGCATCGGTGGGAGTCAGGGGGAGGGGAGACACTCATGTATTATTCATAATTATTCAAATAATGCCCAGACAGTGGAGTGAGTACTTATTTAAGTGTGTGATGGTGATTTAAGGTTAAAAAAATATAAAGCATAATCAGTTGGGCAACTGCTCCTTTACTTTGAGATGTTATTCATAACAACCTTGAAATATATGTTTATAGAGCATACACAGCCACACACACTTATTTGCCTATTTTATCAGAGTATTGAGCTTATCACCATCATTGGAAGAGTATTGGACAGTATCTACATGTTGCTCTTTGAGGTAGAAACCTGCTCAAGCTATTAAAGATAGTTTTCACTAGCCAGGACCATGCAACAATATGTCAGTTAAAGATTTAATTACATGAGTTATTGAGAGTAGGGATAAGGGGAGAAGAAGGATAAGGGATATCGTCTGGAGGACAAACTGAATTTGAGGCAGAGGGAGAGTCAGGGTGGGGTGTTTGTCTCAGGGCTGTTTCTGTCCAATATGAACAATACATCTGACTAGCCCCAAGAAGGAACCTGGAAACTAGACACAAAGTATGCACCAGTTTATATAGAAAGAGACAAGGGGAGACAGGAAGAGGGGATGTAGGGAAGGAGGGATGTGGTGATGAAGGGATGAATGGATAAAGGGAGGTTGGGTGGTAGGGATGAATGAATTTTCCGTCTGTGGCTATAAATATGGTATTATTGTCTCGTGCTTTTACATTGACTACCCTAAAAAAAGTAATATCAGAAGACCCTTATCCAACAGGCAATTAGTGATCAACTGGGGCCATGCAGATGATTTGCTCTCATCTCTACTCTAAAGTTATTTTGACCCACAGCCCAAACTTAAAACATATCATATTACTTGAAATGTGTTCTTGTTCAGCTTGCAGATACATGAGTTGTAAAGTATGAATAGACAGAAAAGGAGGACATTCTAGCTAGACCAGACCTTGACTCAATTGTTATGCTAAACTGGGGTCACTTTTTGGAAGAACCACAGTTCCTTCTGATCTCAGATCTGGCCCCTTGTTAACACAGTCTGTCATTATCATAATCAACTAGCACTCTCTGGCTTCTGGTCTGCAATCAGCTACATCAAGGAATCTTTAAAGGAGGAAGACTGAAGCGTTCAACATAGAACTAGATTTCATTTCTATTCCTTCATGTTCATCATTCTGAAAACATTTTACATTGTTGCTCGAGTCTTATGCATGTATAGGCATCCAATGTTAAGACAGTGTGGTACAAGTAGAAACAGCAGAGCTCCATTCAACTCTCTCGGAGTTAATGTACAAGGGAACTAATTGTGATTGATTTAAAGGGAATGTTGTTTATTATATTATTAACCTGATTGTTCAGCTTAATAACTAAGCCAACTGTTGTATCTTAAGTTGATACTGTATGTCGACCTTGGCAACTTAAGTTTCTCACCTGTCATGTCAACAACAATTTTAAAGGACTTTGTTTAAGGACAAGCTAAACTTAGAAACAACCATGATGTACTTGAACCTCTAAGTGCATGTCAACAATAGCAACATCATGGACTATAATATCCTTCAGCATCATTGTCAGAATGTTGGCTTATTAAAAAGCATGTTGACAGGATTGTTTGTTAGTGTGTTGTCCTTTAAATTACACATGGGACTGCAAGGCTATATTTCATTTCACAAGCAGGCCCTAAGACTGCTGTGCTTCCATATTTTAATTTGTGTATGGAAGTGTAGGTGGTGTCTGGTCTGAATACAAGGGACCTTTAATGAGTTAAGGGACCCTACCACATCTTTCCCAGACACACACTGACCTTTCAGCCCAGACGGGGCAAAGAGGAGGTGTGTGTTTGCGTGTCAGTGTGGGCAAGATTTAGAAGACCGAGAATGTGTCAGAATGTGTTTACATTTAATTCATTCATTGGTGCCAGTTAACCCATACCAGTTAACGCTCTCTAGCAGCAGTTTGGTTCGTTTTTGCTAATGTTGTGAGAAACTTTAAATGTTTTATCCAATGTATATATATATGGTATTATTAATAAAAAGGGTTGTATTCACTTAAGGATTCATTCAAAATCTCATACTTTTTCTTAGAATGCTAATCCGAACCATAGTGCAGGTGCTCAAGCAACTAAGTTGAACAAATGATATACACTTTATCCAAAATAATATTAGCAAATGAAAGTTTTGATTAAAACTTAAGAACTCTTTTAGCAGAGAACGTCCCTGTTTTTGTGTTTAAATGTTTAACTATTTTTAGTCCATTGAGATTTGCATATTGGCAAAAATAAAGACAAAAGAAACAGCACGCATACTAAAAGTATGTAATATCAAGATTGCTTTTTCAATCTGTGATTTTAAATATATTTTTTAACTGTCATGCTATGATGTATATATTAAATAAATGAAATGACAATCAAATTCATCCAAAAGTTCACAACGGATACCCGTGAAAAAAATGAAGCAAATACAATATTGAAAACAATTAAATAAAAAACGTAAACAATTAAAATCCACACTACCCTTTCCTATAGAAAATCTGAAAAATATTGACTGCTTTTTCTTAAAAAGGGAGCTTTTTGAGGCCTTACACTGATGTCACTGTGTCATGTCGCATCAAAAGTAGTTTACATTTCGAGCCAAAACAATAGACAATGCATCATCATCCAAGTGCCTATGTATTCAGTCTGCAGGTCTGAATTCTCTCGGCATGGCTCTCCTCCCTTAAATGGAGCAGGGGAGAGCCGGCTTCCACACCCTCCCTCAATCCCTCCACTCCCTCTTTCTTTCTCAATGTGAAACGCCTCGAGCATCCACGGCGCAGAACTGTCTCTAATCAATTTGTCTGTGAAGGCGCAGCGTCACACTCAGAGTACCACAATGCATTTCTCTGTCTCTTGGTGACATTGCACCCCCCCCACCCTGAACACCTTAGGGAGCTGAGAGAATCCTCTGCTGGGATAAAGAATGGGAAGACCTCTGAATCAAAAAACAACAACATCAACAACAATATAACTGTAATTATGACAAATATCACAGACAGTGCATACTACTTCAACATGACGGTAACAAAAGTGTCAGTACAACTGTTGCTACTATCAAGACACTGTAATAATACAATTTAGTACCTTTGCGGTTACAGATTTCCAAATCAAATAATTAAAAAGCATTTGACTGATAAAATGTTTGCAGGAATTTCTTGATCTCCCAGAAGTGGACTTCAATAAGAAATTCATTTGATGTGTGTGTGTGTATATATATAATTATTTTTATTGGTTTCTTTTTTAAATTGTATGTTTATATTTATCTATTTAACTTAACTATGATTTTTAATATCTTAGACTATGTGTTGTATTTAACTGTCATTCTGCTCTATCCCTTAGCTGGAAGAAAATATCATTTCACAGGACAAATAAGGGATTTATGTATTTTTATTTTGGATAATACAACTTTTTGAAAGGGTTAGGTAATAAAAACAGAGTCAAATCAAAAAGAGAGAGTCATTTATAAACACATTTGCTTCCAACCATACCAAACTGTCCTTTGGCGTTGTTACATGTGTGTGTGTGTGTGTGTGTAAGGGTCAATGAGTAATTACAATGAGGCTGTAGCAGCTCTTTAACAGAATGTTACCTCAACACACTGCTGCTGATCTATGGTGGTGCCATGCTGAGTTACACAAAGCCAACACTGACCTGCTGTTTACAGCCTGACCCAGCATCTGTATGCTTCTGTTTGTGGCCACCCGCCGTGTGTGTGTGTGTGTGTGTGTGTGTGTGTGTGTGTGTGTGTGTGTGTGTGTGTGTGTGTGTGTGTGTGTGTGTGTGTGTGTGTGTGTGTGTGTGTGTGTGCGTGCGTGCGCGCGCGCGCGCGTGTGGAAATGTCCCAACCACACATGCAAGGTCACAAACAGATAGAAGAACAGAGTTGGGAGGGTCACTTTAAAAATGTATTCTTTAACAATAACATGTTACCTTTAGAAAAAAAGAAACTAACACACACACACACACACACACACACACACACACACACACAGACACACACAGCATGGACTTTGAAACATATGTAAATACTGAAGATACAAATGGGAGCAAAAATACAGTGTCATTGTCATACATGCACACAATGTGTTTCACACATTTCCAATTCACTCCATTCACAGAGCAGTTCAGGCAGCTCAAATGGATACGTGGGTAACTGGCCGAGCAGTTGATCAAAGCCCCACTACAGCGTGGTGTGTGGCACCGGTGGCAAAATGTGGCTCGGTGCACTTTAGAGGTAAAGCTCTGTAGCGGGCGGACAAGAGATCCACAGGTACATGAGTCCTTTTGCAAAGTTCCCCATTGTAAATATAAAATTATTATATTTTTTCATTTATTTTTGCATTTCTTTCCTTCTAAGACTGCTGTGTCCATAAACCAGATTTCTAAATTTGCAATATATCCTGTGTCCATTCGCTTCTATTCATTTCCAGTTTGCCAGCTTGCAGGCTTTAAAATAAAACACATTTTTAAAACTCGGGTTTGCTCCTTCATGGTAAAAGGCACTCTTATATTTAAGACAATGAGTTCCAATTCTGCCCAATTTCCTACTTTATTTTCATCAAAGTAATAATTGTGGTTAGTAAATAAGGGCCTTGGAAAGCTTCAAATCAAGAGCTTGCCAGATTAACCATGGATATTTCTAATATGTTGGTAGCTGCAAATCTTTGTTCGTAAAATGACAATGCGATGAGACACTCACATCAACAAAGTAATCATGTATGCTGCTGTGAGGCTTGAAGGCGGGTTTTATATTCCTTATGTGTATATAAAAGAAAAGTAACATTTTTCATGCACGTTGTCTGTTATTTTATTTATAGGTGCTGTTAAATGCAGGTGTTATACAGCAGCACACAGGACTGGGTCAGGGTCTGCACACTTTTCTAAGGCCGGTGTTAACCTACTTAGGTCCAAGATACATGTGGTGCAGGACAGGGTAATATGACCAGTTATTTTTAGATCCTTTATTTTAAAAAGGACATGTTGTGCTCATTTTCAGGTTCACATTAGTATTGTGTGCCTTTACTGTGACATGTCTCCATGCTTTAAAGTTCGGTAGGGAGGGGGGACTTTGGCATTTTAGCCTTTGCTGACCACGTACACTCACGTCACTCTCGCTGAGTTTCATAATTGTAAGTGTTTTGTCAGTACATTTGAAATGACTAGGTTAGCTACGTTAGCCAGCTAGCTTACAGTAGATCTGCAAAAATATTGGAAGGAATTATGCGATCACATTGTTTATATAAGCCAATACAACTTACATTTTAGATAGTGACATTTCAAGTGACAGTGATTGCCTTCTCCATAACAACAAGCTGTGTGCATCACTTTTTAGTGTCCTCATGTATTGTTTTGAGCATTTTGTGTTTGCAGCGTATTGATTATGCAGCGCTTCTAGTAAACGCTGCTCATGTGTTGTCAATATTGTGAAGATGTTTCTTCATTTGCATGTTCTTTGGCACATTTGTGTTTTCATGTTTGCATTGTTTTTGAAAGTGCAACCATTTCTAATAATAACTGTTTTGAGCCATTTTAGCGCCTTTGCCTCTGTTGGCCACCGTACATTTATATGCAGACAGCATGTAACAAACAACAGGAAAAGCATAAAAGGGCCCCTTTAAACACTGATCATTGCAATCACACACTCTTTAGAGATGTGACTGCCAAAGGGATGAAGAGAGTGATACCGATAGACACCGAGACAGAGACTGAAGAAAATGTTAAAGATAGAAGTGACAGGGAGAGACTCAGAAAAAGGGGGGATGAAGTGAAAGAAAGAAAGACAAGAGGGGGTAGAGTGAGGAGCCTTTAATTGCTTGGAGGGAGCATGACAATTGAGAGGGGAGTAGAGGCAGGAAAATCTCCAACAGTATTGATCAGTCC
>NW_011365454.1:0-2731 GCF_000735185.1 Notothenia coriiceps | reverse complement strand
CTGGAAATATGCTCATTGGATAATAGTTTGCAGGGTGCTTTTAATTGCCCCCTTGATTTAATGCAATTTACGTATTTTTATTGTTTGTTCTCTCTCTTTAACGTGCATATACAACGTCATTATCGTGGTCTGCACAAACTTGTCATCATGCGTGTATTCTGCTAACTGCACTGTCCATAACTATTTGATAGGAATACATTTCTAGCCTAGGCTATTTCCTTGTTTTTCGGTGATTTAGTGGGCTCGTTTGTGGGATGTTGCGAATGAGTTTCACCGAGACCGCCTGCTCTGAACAACCAATCATCGTACTGACCGCTTCTAAACTCATGCACGAGAATCGACGTAATCCATAGCAACTGCGCGTCACTCTTAGTTCACTCTTAGTGATTTATCCTTAGTATGAGTAGGTCTCAGCGGCTTTGTGAATAACCTTTAAGAAAAAACTCCTACGTAAAATGTTTTAGCGCGAGTTAGGAGCACTCCTAGGGGTAAGATAAAATGCTTTGTGAATACGGCCCCATATCTCATAGTAAATGTATGAAACGCCAAATTCAGTATGACTTGTGCTCTGTGTACTATAAATATCTGCACAACATTTATCGCCATTCTGTCAAATCGTTTTTGACCCAAATGGCAAATAATGACGTTCTGCGGTACTGAAAAAAGGGTCAACCCAAAAAGCATTTTCCACTTAGACCGCCATTATAACAGAGACATCTGTACAACTGTTGACAGGACACGCAGAACAGCTCACACACTCAGTTATTACTCTAAGTATTATGGATTTTTAAACCATGAGGGTTTAACATTTGCAACATTTAGCCAAGATCTAGAGTAGTTGTTTTTCGTGTGCATGTCATCACTATGGTTTTCAAAAAATATGAGGTGAGTAAAGTGTTGGTATTTGGTTTTATCCCTTCTCTCCCCATTATCAAACCAAGCACATGTTGAGCAGGAGGAAGAGAGACACGCAGCAACATTATCTCCGTGACAGAAAGCACATTTCCTTCAGTGTCTGGTTAAGGGGAAGTTGGCTTCAATTTTCAAAATAGAAAATGAAATAGAAGCTTGTGGTGCGATGGTATTAACTGACAACCCCTCCATAAGTGATCAGCTGGTTTCTTTAAAACTGTGTGGCATCCTCGAATACAGGGAAAGGGAAAGGGAATGCAGCCCTTTCTCCATCTTTATGTCTGGTCATTTAATCTGCCCTGATAAAGACAACAGTACACACAGATTGAGGGTGGTGTGTTCCCCTCCAGCGCTCTCCCCTCCCCTCCAGCCGCTTGTGTTTCATCGCCTGAGAAAGAGAAGATCTGGAGCCCTGACCCAGGACACGCACGGCTGGGTTCCTCTGGGCCGAGCCAGCTTCCCCCCCCCACAGGCTCCGGCTACAGGCCACAAGAAGGGATTGGGTTCACACAGCACCCTGGGGTGACTGAAAGGAAGGAGGTAGCGGAGTTGAAATAACATCCAGGGCAACCCAAGAATAGGAGAAGTGTGATAACTCATCCTGGTTCCCCACAGAGCAGAAAGAGGCTGGGTACCAATCTGTGTTAGCTTACTTTCCTTCATGGAAGCAGGGTTAGAGGGTTGGGATAATCTGTAATATTCCAACAAAATGATAAATAGAAAATGGGAATCAAAGCTTCTCTTGTCCAAACTGTTAAATGAACAGTGGGTTTAACAACTGTATACTCGTATTAGCTGTGACCACCAACAACAAATGATCACTTTGCTTTACTGAGTGTTTTAGAGTTGTTCAGCTTATTGTTTTATGATTTTGTAGGTGTTCCATACACTGTATTGTTCGGTTTATGTGCATGTAAATGGTCTGTAAAGGCTAAAATCCAAAAGTTCCCTCCAGATGGAGTTTCTCTAGCTTATCTAGTGCTTACTACACAGGGTTAGGGTTAGGGACTTCATAAAAAGTAGGGATGCACCGAATATTCGGCCACCGAAAATTATCGGCCGAAAATGGTTAAAAAGGCCCTTTCGGCTTTCGGGTTTTAGCACCGAAAAAATATCACCGAATGTCAGAGAACAGGGTTACGTTGATCATACTCCGCATATTTGTCCGGGTGTTTTGATTTCAAGTGGTGGAGTAATCCCGAAGTGGTGAAAGTCTTTGCAGTTACACCCCCTCGAGAAATGTCAGCTAAACACGTTTTACAAATCGCAATCCGCGCCTCTTTCCCTGATATTTTAAAATATCTCCAAGCGGCAGACATGTTGGCTGTGAGCCAGCCGCGAGCATGGTCGCACGCCGTGCTTGTCGCCGCGTTTTGATTACGTCATCACAACAACACGTTAGCTTACCAAACTTATAGGTGCATTTGTTGTTGAAGGCCTGGCTGTTACAGTCTTTATTTACACTATTTTGTTGTAGGCCTACTGGCCTAGATGTTTATGCAGTTTTAGAGCACCTTGGCTTTGTTCTGAATGCACTTTGTTGTAGTTATCCTACAGAGAAAAGAAAATGAACTTGACTTGGAATTAATGTACTGTATGCATTCAAAAGTGCTGAATAAATGTTTTATGGACCCATAATAGTGATTATTATTTAAGTTAAGTTTTGCCATAATCATGGTCACAGTTTTTCTATAATCAGGTAGCTGAACAACATTGGTAAAAAATGTATACATTATATATATATATATTTCTATTAATCATTTTCGGTATCGGTTTCGGCCAAGAATTTCCCATTCGGTGCACCCCTAGAAAAAAGTGT